>NW_026862673.1:0-19554 GCF_026571515.1 Ruditapes philippinarum
TAAAATGCATAATTCAAAGAATAAGTATATTTGGTGAGTAAACATGATCTTTAATAAGACGTATTTTGTACTATGTACAAGTCAAAATATATATGATGTTCTGTTCTGCTATAGAAAACAACATAGCATATGTTTAAATATTAGTTATTTCTGTCAGCATTGACACTATTGATCCAAAAGTCATTAACGTATTTCTTTTAAAGAAGCAAAAACAAATTATGAACGCATTGCAACACCTATTAATCGTATGAATCGGACCAATTGTGATTAATTTATCTAGGATGAGCAAGGGAATGCTCTTTAATACTGTTTATACGCGTGTTGTCCAGAACGAACATTTTTTAATTACAATGACAAAAATCATTAAATTTGTTTAATATACAATGAAATGGAAAAAACGCAATATGTAAATCAAAAAGGTGTTATAACATACAATATAAAAATGCAAAGCAAAATATGAAATAACTAAAACTTCTGTGATGCAAAGAATGTTTTAAACGTTTTCAAATTTGTGTAACACCATAGACTGAACATATGCATTTATTTTTAAGAATGCTGCTAAAATTATGACGCTTATCGTATATATATAGGAAATTGCCGTTCTTTACTAAACCAAAGACTTAATAACATTAAAGCAAAAAAAGATTTATTGATGCTGAAGTGTGTCTTAAAATCATTTTACAAGACGTTGCTCAAATAAAGAATGAGTCTAGACCAACTGTTTAACCCTTTCCCCCATGAGCATATTGTGAAAAATGGCCATTTTCACTGAAAAGCCTCCTCTTACAAGTTCAAACTGCTAAGAAACTATGAAAAATGCTTCAATACTAATCAAGCTTGGCACAAATGTTGGCTGGACCATTGCCTTTGTAACGACATGCTCATTCTTAAATTTCCTGTAACCATGGCAACGAGGGGACATCTCAAAATTGCCAAAAATCACTATTTTGCCACGATTTTTTCCATCAAAATTTATTTCAAAGTGCTGCAACTTCTCAAGGGATTGAGATAAAGTCAAAGGCTTTTCAGCGTTGGTTACACGTTACCTTATGGTCGACCTGGGGTCATTCTAAGCCTCTCACAAGTCCAAAATTTTCGTGGCGATGAGGGGGACTTCGCCCCCCCCCCCTTCAAACCCCCCAAACAGAAGTGGGCACATCCCCCTTCTGGCAACCCCCTGATGTATCTTTTGGATGGGGGGCGGCGCCGAAAAAGTGCTAACTTTTTTTAGCAACATTTCTCAAACTAAAACATGTGTTTGGGGCCCAAATAGGACATTGTTTCACTATTTCAGGCCTAAAAAGGGGGGGATCGAAAGTGCGTTGTTTCGCGTATACATGAGGTATAAAGGGTTAAGAGATATATTCTCTTGTCACTATGGTGAATGTATATCAAATCGTTTTAATCAGTTACCATATATAAAACACCAAGTGTCAATGATAGGTAATCACATACAAAATCGATTTTAATAACCACCTTAATGTAGTTTTCCAAAATTTAATAACTCTGTTGGTAAGTATTACAAACCATTCTTTCCACTTTTGATCAATTTAGATGAGGCCATTGTACGATACAACCGACGTATAGAATTATTTTCTGTACTAGAGCAGCAAGTATCTGATAAAATGACAGGCTCATAAAACATTGCTGTTATCATGTGTTACCTAGTGCCTACGAGTCTTTTGGGAACCACTAGCGCCGGTGATATCTCGAGATGTTTCTAGCTCATACATAATTTACATGCGTTTTAACACTTTTAGGTTTATCTAAAAGTTTTGTTTTTTTTCGTTAGCGAAATTTTGATAACAATTTCGGTTTGTGGTCAATACTTTATACTACTGTATAAATGTTGTAAAGTTCGATTTCATTTTATCTGTTGTACACAAACATCTTAAATAAAAAATATTGAGTAGATTATTTTATAACATCTTTTATTACAATAGTGTGTAAGTGTGAAATTTCCTAGTATATTTGAAATTGAATTTAATTCATAACACCAATTTATCGTTGTATTCAGGCGCTATAGTTAATTATGCAATGGTAAATTAACGCTATTTTCAAATAAGAAGTTTCCTTTGTTTATTTTGTACTGTATTTAGTGTTATTATTATTCGTTGAGGTTTGAAGTAGACATATCAGACAATTAAAAGTTTAATATGTATTGAAGTTCTAACGTTTTTCATGGCAGTAACCTTGGTTTTACATATAATGATGATTGTTGTTTTTTTCAACATCTTTGCAAATACGTCCTTATAAATGAATATTGAGACATTTAAATTATTTTACTGATAAAATTGCAAAGCACCTGATCAATTTGGTAAATAAAACGCTTTCGTGCATTATTATAACACAGCAAAAATTCAAGACAACTTTTGTAAACAAAATACATGTTACAAAATGATCAAACCATGACATTTTGTTAACATTTATCGACATGACATGACATTTCGTTTGACGTACAGTGTCAATGTGCCCTTGATCTCTGAGCCCTAAATCAATAAGGGGGTTATATGTTGCAGTTTGAGGGCCGAGGGCCAATTGATCAATGAGTTTATGGTAGAGGTTTTGCAAAACATTATATTATCATTATATCTAATAGGTCATTAGGAAGTATTTTGTTAACGGGTTCAGACTTAGTATAAATAAGTTTATATTTTGATTTGTGAAACTGTAAAGTAAAGCTTTACTCCATAAAGTGTCCCTGATTAAACTAAACTAAGATTAATACTAATTTACAGGTTGAGAGAGCTATTTTCCTAGACGGGAATAATTATTTAAATTGGGTATTGATATGCTATTTCATTCATTGCACTTAGTTATTCATATTTTATAAACATTTTCTGCCAAGGTTCAATGGTCCGCCAATTTTGTTCCCGTTTATCTCAAGTATGGAAAGCTGTTTACACCGTTGTCAAAGTTGTCAATTCGGGAAAATGATAAAACAACTGAATTATTCTAATTCAAAAATTAAAAGAATAGTTGCTGTTATTTAAGCTACATTACCGGTTGTTGCTACTAAGTTTGTATTAAAAATAATGCGTTTTGAATAATAGATATCATTAATTTTGTACCGAAAACTGGTAAGCTGCACATTTTTTAAGGTTCAATTGGGTAATGTTTAGATAATAATCATAAACGGTGGTTTTTGTCAATTATCTAGACGCTTTCAAATTGATTAACACTTTTTCTAGAGCTCATTCGTGCATTTTTAATTTTTATCCGACTAGATACCAGTTTTTAGCTCGACTATTCGCAGAATAATCGAGCTAATGCAGTCACCCATTTGTCGGCGTCGGCGTCGGCGTCGGCGTCGGCGTCCCTGTGGTTAAGTTTTTGTATGTAAGCTGGTATCTCCATAACTACTGAAGGGAATGGATTGAAACTTCACACACTTGTTCTCTGTGATTATCTAAGATGATTGGCACAAGTCCCATCACTCTGATTTGCTTTTTTTCATAATTATGCCCCTTTTTCGACTTAGAAATTCTTGGTTAAGTTTTTGTATGTAAGCTGGTATCTCCATAACTACTGAAGGGAATGGATTGAAACTTCACACACTTGTTCTCTGTGATTATCTAAGATGATTGGCACAAGTCCCATAACTCTGATTTGCTTTTTTTTATAATTATGCCCTTTTTCGACTTAGAAATTCTTGGTTAAGTTTTTGTATGTAAGCTGGTATCTCCATAACTACTGAAGGGAATTGATTGAAACTTCACATACTTGTTCTCTGTGATTATCTAAGATGATTGGCACAAGTCCCATAACTCTGATTTGCTTTTTTTCATAATTATGCCCCTTTTTCGACTTAGAAATTCTTGGTTAAGTTTTTGTATGTAAGCTGTTATCTCCATAACTACTGAAGGGAATTGATTGAAACTTCACACACTTGTTCTCTGTGATTATCTAAGATGATTGCCACAAGTCCCATAACTCTGATTTGCTTTTTTTCATAATTATGCCCCTTTTTCGACTTAGAAATTCTTGGTTAAGTTTTTGCGTGTAAGCTGGTATCTCCATAACTACTGAAGGGAATTGATTGAAACTTCACACACTTGTTTTCTGTGATTATCTAAGATGATTGGCACAAGTCCCATAACTCTGATTTGCTTTTTTTACATAATTATGCCCCTTTTTCGACTTAGAAATTCTTGGTTAAGTTTTTGCGTGTAAGCTGGTATCTCCATAACTACTGAAGGGAATGGATTGAAACTTCACACACTTGTTCTCTGTGATTATCTAAGATAATTGCCACAAGTCCCATAACTCTGATTTGCTTTTTTACATAATTATGCCCCTTTTTCGACTTAGAAATTCTTGGTTAAGTTTTTGCATGTAAGCTGGTATCTCCATAACTACTGAAGGGAATGGATTGAAACTTGACACACTTGGTCTCTGTGATTATCTAAGATGATTGGTACAAGTCCCATAACTCTAATTTGCTTTTTTTGCATAATTATGCCCCTTTTTCGACTCATGAATTCTTGGTAAAGTTTTTGCATGTAAGCTTGTCTCTCCATAACTACTGAAGGGAATGTATTGAAACTTGAAGAGTTTGTACCTTTTCGGACAATTTTATGTATTCATATAGGTAAGCATTATTATACTCAATGAAACACCCTTGTGACAAATTTTCGAATAGTCGAGCGTTACTGTCCTCCGACAGTTCTTGTTAAATTTTAAACGCTGTTTTTTTTTCTTGATTTTGTAATAATTCAAATGACAAAATGTTATCAAACTCAATGCTGGAATAAAAATTGCAAAGGAATGAAATGATGTAAAATATTTAACACATGCCAGTTGAATTGATTTTATGCATACTCACCTTTTCTTACGATGTTTAAAAGCAAATCAACAACGGCGACTGATGACACTTTCAAAGACATGTTGACATAATTTTGGACTGAAGATTTAGTATGTTATTGACTTTAACGAGATACTTACTTTAAATAGTAAGAAAACACGGAGACAAAAACTACACGAAACAGAACGCGAAATATCTTTGTGTTTTTTATGCCCCCGCCATATAATGGCAGGGGCATATAGTGTTACCCTGTTCCGTCATTCCGTCCTTCCGTCCTTCCGTCATCATCAGTTTCCGTTCATTATCTTAATAACCCTTGCATATATTGAACTCAAATTTGACATATGGATATGTCATGAGAAAATACAGGTCAAGTTCGAAATTGGTCATGGTTCGATGATTTTTGGCAGAGTTATGCCCCTTTTACATTGAAAATAATATGAAATTTTCAGTTTCCGTTCATTATCTCCCAAACGGTTCAAAACATTCAATTCAAAATTGACATATGGATATGTCATGAGAAAATACAGGTCAAGTTCGAAATTGGTCATGGTTCGATGATTTTTGGCAGAGTTATGCCCCTTTTACTTTGAAAATAACAGAAATTTTCAGTTTCCGTTCATTATCTCCCCAACGGTAAAACACATTCAACTCAAACTTGACATATTGATATGTCATGAGAAAATACAGGTCAAGTTCAAATTTGGTCATGGTTCGATGATTTTTGGCAGAGTTATGCCCCTTTTACTTTGAAAATAATATGAAATTTTCAGTTTCCGTTCATTAACTCCCCAATGGTACAACACATTCAACTCAAACTTGACATATGGATACGTCAAAGGAATGCGCAGGTCAAGTTCAAATTTGGTTATGGTTCAATGATTTTTGGCAGAGTTATGCCCCTTTTACTTTGAAAATAATATGAAATTTTTAGTTTCCGTTCATTATCTCCCCAATCGTACAACACATTTAGCTCAAACTTGACATATCGATATGCAAAGGAATGCGCAGGTCAAGTTCAAATTTGGTCATGGTTCGATGATTTTTGGCAGAGTTATGCCCCTTTTACTTTGAAAATAATATGAAATTTTCAGTTTCTGTTTATTATCTCCCCAACAGTATTAAACATTCAACTCAAATTTGACATATTGATACGTCAAAGGAATGCGCAGGTAAATTTCAAATTTGGTCATGGTTGGATGATTTTTGGCTGAGTTATGCCCCTTTCACTTTAAAAATAATATGAAATTTTCAGTTTCCGTTTATTATCTCCCCAACAATATTACACATTCAACTCAAATTTGACATATGGATATGTTTTTGGAATGCGCAGACCAAGTTCGAATCTGGTCATGGTTCAATGAATTTTGGCAGAGTAATGCCCCTTTTACTTTGAAAATGATATGAAATTTACAGTTTCTGTTCATTATCAACCCAACAGTGTTACATATTCAACTCAAAATTGACATATGGATATGTCAAAGGAATGCGCAGGTCAAGTTGGAATTTGGTCATGGTTCGATGATTTTTGGCAGAGTTATGTCCCTTTCACTTTGAAAATAATATAGATGCATCTTAGGAATAAGCAGTTTAAGTTTGAATTTGGTCGTGGTTCAATGATTTTAGACAAACTTATCTTTCCTGAATGTTGGAAAAAATTTGAACTTTCAGTTTCAGCACTCATACTTTTGTGGAAATGTATATAGCCATTATGTTGGCTACAAATATGCAATATGCTATTTTTAAAAGGTTAAGACTGAATAATTTCAGTGCCTTGAACATTGTATAAAAATGGTTAAGACTGAATAATTTCAGTGCCTTGAACATTGTATAAAAATGGTTTGTGTTAACATTGAAAAGTTTTAAGGGCTTTGAACTTAGAATGAAAAAAATAATTTGTGCAAACAAATTTGGAACTAAATATTATAACATTTGAAATTTTGGCTGAATGCGGGGGCATCCGTGGCATGATGACACATTTCTAGTTCCACATACAATGGAGAAATGCAAAAAAAAACACGACACGTCTAATGAAAATTTTGTGTGTTGTATAATAGCCCTTTTTGACATCCTTTTGTCGTATCATTATGATTTTGTAAAAAGAAAATACGAACTGTTACTGTTATCATGAATTCAATAACACCTTGGATGTCTGCCAATTGATAAATGTCTGCCAATAGATGCATATAAGGTGATGGATGATTTTTACCCAACAACTAATGACCCCGAAACCGATAAGTACTTTGATTGAATGACTGTTCAGAAGTTATAGACTGGCGAGTTAAATAATTATGCTAATAAATGTGCTACAAAACGTCCAGACCTGAAAGCAAATGCATAATGCACGATGACTGGCTTTTTGGAAATTGAACATGCACAATGCATGCATTTTATAAATACAAGGGCAGCTGATGTCATAATGACTTCTTGCAAAAAGTATCATTCTTAAAACTTATCGTTAGCATTAATAATATTATAAATTATATTATAAATTCAGTTTTCTTTTCCTTTATTTAGCATAACATAGTAACAGTTGTTTGTATCATAAAAAAGCACAGGATAGACAAAAATGCATTCATCACGTGGGCAAAAATATTTTATAACTGAATAAGGTGAAATTTAGTTACGACCCTCGGACTACAACATTCAGTCTGTGTTTTTTGTGTGTGTTTTTTTTTTTTTTTTTTTTTTTTTTTTTTTGAAAAGCCAAGACTAGATGTACTTGTATTGTGAGATTATATTTTTAGAAAAAATAGTTACTATTTATAATAAGAATTTAGAGAAAAACGTAATCTTGGTTCTTCTAGAAAAAACATCATATTCACCGAGTCGTGAAAATAAGCAATACCATTCACATGTACCGTACTATTAGAAAATGACATTTATTGAAGCAACAATTCAAATCGAAATTCCTTTTATTCTTAAGCATGACTGCTGTTCATTTCCAATCGATTTAAATCTTCAACCATTATAAACTTTCAATTCCCAACCAGCTATTGATTCAGTAAATTAGAAAAATATAAAAACGAATAAATACAGTCAGGTTAAACGACATACCAAATTTATCAAATACGTTCAAATGCATAATTTGGTTCGGGTATTGTGCGATAAAAACACATTTTATGGAGTAATTATTTTTTAAAGTATATGATACAATCACATGAATCATAAAACAATGTTGTTATCATGTGTAACCTAATGCTTTTCGAGGAGCATGGGCTCAACTAGGACCGATGAGATGTAGTAGCCTGCCATTTAGTACCTCTTCAGGTAGCCACAATTTTTTAAAGAATAGCATTAGATTTCGGTTTTATCACATAAGCTTGTTGTTTTAATAACATATGTTATGATTATTTTATTATTGTAGTTCATCTCTTATAATTCCACATTGAAGTGTACTTTAAGACTAAAACATTGTGTGTATAAAGCATAATTGCAATGATTTAAATACATGAAATAAAGATTACTGGAACTAAATAAGATTCGCTATAGCACTTCAAGGCTTATCTTAAATCGCTTGAGTTTGATGTGGAATATATTAAGTAGGAAATTTGCTTGACTATTCTTGCTCTTGTAACTCATTCAAAGCTGAAAATATGAACTTTTGTTAGTCAAATACTGTGATCATATATAGCTTAGATGTTCTTAAATAATTTCGATTCCAAGGTATTTTTTTTCAATTGTATAGGATCTCTTAATTTGCTTCATAATATATTATTTGAATAATATATTATTTGAATACACCATATGAAAATAAACAGCTGACTCAGAGGTTAATGTGAATCGTGGCATTTTCAACGCAACAGTTTTTTTTTGTTTTTGCTTTTTTTAAAGATGTAACGTTCATTGAATTTTATTTTGTTTTGTAAGAAAAACAATCATTGAATTATAGTTAAAATCACATGATTGTTGGGGCAGAAATATAAGACCAGATTTAAATATTTAAACAACTGGTCATGAAGCACATATGTAAATTTCTTCTTTATATACAAAAGTGTCAAACTTAAGTAGAATAGCCTTACATTTATCATTAATGCCAGCACTATTAAGTGTTGAGAATTGAGTGCCGCTCAAGCCGGTGCTAGCGGGCGTGAGGGATGTTGCACTTATTCACTATCCCTCATGTACAGACTCAGTCAAACCGAGTCTGCAATTCTTATGTTATTTTGTTGTGATTAATGCTTCCGAGGGATCACTTTGTTTCCAGGTTTTTTTTCTACATCTGTGTTTCATGATCAGTCGTTTAAATATTTGATATTTACAAATGAGTATAAAGACAATTTTGTCCTGTACAGAGAAAGATTCAGTAACGAAACACTTGTTCAGCGTTTTATTCAGTTGGGTTGAATTCAGGACTGTTTACAGAACACAATGTATGTTACCAAATGAGCAAAACATGTCATTCATATTTTGTTTACATTCACAGACATGACATTTGAAGTAATTCGTTTTAACGCACAACGTGACCTTGACCTTAGGGCATTAAATAGCACTTTCGATACCTTTATGATATTTGTAATTCAGATAATATTTATTTTGAACAAATTATTTTTAATATCTATCCTATCATAGAACTGCAGATGAAGAAAACGAATTCTTGAACTTTTAGTACTTTATTTTTTTATTCTTCATATTAGTTAATATCAAAACTATTCATACAAATATGTATGATAGGAGAGATGATTTGAAATAGTAATTTATCACAACTTGGATGGATATGTACCCCATGTAACATCTGATGGGTTAACTTTATCTTAGTTAATAATATTCGCTATAGCTTATGGACACGTAAAGTCTTTTAACGAACGAAATAATTTCGTCACGTGTTAGTATCTCAGTCAGGGCTTACGTTATCATAAATGAAAAAAAAATAATATTTTACTAAAACTTATAATCTTAATTTCGAATTTATTTCACAATTCAATAGTGATTCGAATACTCTTCTGCGACAAGAGACTAGCAAGCCTGACTTTTATGCGGGTGTGATTCATATACTTCGTAAGATCTTTGGTTATGGTATTTTTTTGCTGTATTTACTTAAATTATTAAACGTTTTTAAATTATTAAAGAAAGGTTATGACCCTACTATTTTAGGACATACCGCATGGTTATTGTTCAATCCCTTTACAATTATACATTACGATTTCCACTTTTAATTACATCTGACGAACCAAGTTTGAGACATCTACAATGGACAGTTCTTTATACGTTTGGGACTGAATTGTCTCCATTTTCGTCTTCTGTCTTGTTTTGCCGGGCTCTTTTAGGTGATTTTCTCGCTGCCCTGTCTTCATTTAAGACATTGAACAATACTTTTGTAAGGTCACTGGCTTCATTCATATGTTTCTTCATGTTCATTTCTGTGTTTTACTTATTTCACCTTTTGTTACCGTAACAACTGTTAGAATTCCAATTGGTTGGGATTCATTTTATTAATACAGAAAAACGTATTCACAAAACGACATAATTGAAAATATTGAAGGCCCGGTTTAATTGAGTCTGCTCATGGTCTTGCGTAGTTTTTGGATGATGCATGTCATTGCATGAGCTGAACATTTATTTACGATTGGAAATCACGAAGGAAGAGAATAAAGCATAAACTACAGTAACTGTTATTCACCATTACTTCTTGCATTCCTATGTCACAAACTTTCCTTTTATTGGAACAGAAAAAAAAACTAAAACTTGTATGATAAAAAGGTTTATCTAAAATACTTTTGAATAACAAATTTAGGGAAAAGTTTTGTGATATGATTATAACTCTACTACCTTGTTGTTTGAATACTTGGATGTTCTAAAATTTTGAAATGATTTCATCATTTCCTTCCAAAATCGATTTAGATTTTTTTTATAAAATATGGGATATAGCTAGAGTGGTACATATGGAACTATTATTTTCATCTATTGTCTATTTGACATTTTTCTTGAAAATTGCAAAAATAACAAAAACTCATAAATATATATATTACTGCTTGTCATTTAAATTTACACAAATTAAACATAACCACAAATAGTTTAAAATGTACTTTTCCTCTCGAATGAAAAGGTTATATCTTTAAAAAAAATCTACGTATTGTACAGAAAATCCGATAAGCTATAAAGTCTGCGATGTAAAATTGATTAATGCTTAGAAGATAATCGATAAATGTTTGAATTCCCTATACGACACTGTCTCGAGAGCGCGTTAATGCACAAACATTTCTCACCAGACACCGATCGATTAATTTGGAAGCGCTGTGTTCCTTGATATTTTAATATTTAAAATAACAAAGTGTTCCAAAAAATACAATGCCGTGATAAAAATGGCAAAACGTTTGCAATTAATCTAAAATATCCAAATCACATGCCAGTTTTGTGTTGATGCTTTGTCACTTCTTTACTGTATTCAAAATCAAATCATCAACGTTGAATGTCGATAGAGATGAAGCCATTACTAAAACTTAATTACTTAAACTTTTGGCATTGGAGATTGAGTGAATCATTGTGTTTCAGGAGATTCTCACTTTGAACAATGATAACGAATGGAAACAAATATGTTTTGAATACCCTTTTTTCTATAACTTTTAAATATTTGAAAATTTTAAAAACAATATTTAATTAGGGGTTAACATTCAACAATGTGCTTTTTGTATCTAAAATGATAACACAAATGTTAAATTATAACTGCATTGGAAAATTAAATTGAATAAAATGTCCAAAACGGCAAAATTTAAAAATGTTATAGCCTCGTTTTGATTGATCCTGTTCATGAACGGTATCGGATCAGAAGTCACAGAGGCATTGAAAACAATATTTAAAAAGCAAAGAAGCAACTATTAAAATATCAAACACCATGAAAATAAAAAATCTTAAAGTGAATGCACGAAGCGATTTTTAACAACCCCTAGCGACATAAGTAACACTCCGTACGTTACTGGGAATTGCATGTTACCATCAACCCTCCCTAGCACCTACTTAAATTAAAGCAATTATTGGCACTTTCGAAATACTTTGCTTTTCATTTCTGAATCCATTTAAATCACCGACAATATGATCTTTCAATAGAAAACTATTAATTTAAGATATTAAAAACATTATTAAAATATGATACCTTAAGCAGCGTTTTCATATGTTACTATATAAAATATAAATTGTTTATCAATCACATGTTGAAGTGCACAATTCGTATCAGAAAATGCACGATAAAACAAATGTTTGTCTTATTTAAAATACGAGTGCTTTAAAGAAGCAAATATATGATAAAATGACTGGGATTATAAACAATACTGTAACCATGTGTTTACCTAATGCTTAGCAGTATGAGTGCCACTAGCTTATGAGAGATGATGTTATCTCATAGATATATATTTGATACCCATGATATCATTTAGTACCTCTTCGTGTAGCCACAATATTTAAGTGGTAGCAATAGGAGTTCAATTTAAAAAAAAAAAACAAACAAACAGTAATATATGTTATGATTATTTTGATACTTGAATTTCTAATAACTCGGCATTGCTCTGGTTGGCAATATACTTTTGTATTTAACGCTGATCATAGAACGTCAAAGATGTAATGTTAAGATGTAAATTAGAGATTACTACTTCTCAAGGTTTTTATTCAAAACCCTTGGTTTTGATAAAGAGCGAACTTGATAATGATATTCTATTTGATTGACTGTTCTTGCTACTGGTTCAAACGATAATGAAAAACATAAATCCTTCTCTTTAGCAAATGAAGTGCTTCGTGAAAGAATACGAGCGTGTCCAATTCCTGGCACGGTGATTTGTGGAGTTTCCGTATGGCGTTGTATTCAGCGTACCCTTCTTGTTAGAGTAGAAATATGGATACGCTATCATTTGAAACACATTTGAAAGGTGATTGTGCTTTTTACATGTTTGCTTTAACATTTTTGTGCAAGAGTTTAAAGACATCTATAACTTTTACTTAGACAATACGAATACAACACTTTGCTTTATACTTGTAATAATATACGGTAAATGTTTGATTTTAAATCGACGAGCTTTATAATTTCTGTATACAATTCATTGGTGCACATATTTACTACGTCTTGCTTCCCTATGATTTGATGAACAAATCATAATCATTCAAGTCTACATACAATACATACAAAAGACACTGCAGTTGTACAAATTGGCATTTTACAACATTTAACCACTTTATACTCTTCACTTTATGTAGAATTCGTGCCTGATCATTTACAATTACTATACAGGTATTATAGGATTATAGACAGTATATAGACATAAAGAAACATAAATCACGCATGATGTGCAAACATCTTTAAATGACGAAAAGTCTAGACCTAAAAGCGATCGTAAAATGCGTTATTACTGGCTTTCTAGGAAAGTATTATATTCAATTATTTACAAACACGCACGTATCTTGCATATTATGTATAAGACAGGGAGAGTGGTGCCACGATGACTAAGTCCAAATTAGATAATACAAAGAGCTTGTCGTCACTCTTCAGAATCACCAGTCTATATTTTAGTTTTGAATTCGTGTTATTCAGTGTTACGTCTAGATAACAACGCCAATGCTATTTGTTCCAGTGTTCTGTTGCATAATCCGATAGTCAGTCGTTTATATCAAAAAGTTCAAGATTACAGTGGATTGGTCTATAATGGGCACATTGTCAATGAGTATTTCAGATATTGATTAAAAGAAATATAAATAAGCCGTCCGGTTAGCTCAAAAGTTTAAGCCTAGGACTCTGAATCGGACGAGTCTCTTTTGTTTTGTACCTCTGCTCTGACATGTACATAAGTTGTCAGTTACTTCTAAAGGGAAGGCAACTAGTATTGGTTAACCGTCTCACAGCCTTCTCGGAAACCATGCAGTGGTTGAACTATGCTCTGGTGACCTTAAATTGGCTTGCGTGAAAACTACCAATATAACCAAAGAAAAGCATCAATTGGACATTCTTTCAAATATATTAAGGTTTCATTAATATTTAATTATTTTGATAGCGCAAAAAGATGTTTTTGCTTCTAGAGAAAGGTTTTATACTTTTGATTTTTTTTTTTGATTTTCATTGACATTCATCAACAGTTATTGTCAAACCACACTAGTAGTTAAAAAAATACAAATATCAAATTGAATTTGATTGCTGGGGCTGCTGCTCACTTTTTCATTAATTCGTACACGGTTTTACATGCGACAAATATCAAACCATATTTTCTACATACAAATATGAATCTCAATACGTTTACAAATAATAATATTTATAGATAGTGTAGAAAACAAAAAGTGAAAAGCGACTATATAAATGGTCTGTATGTTGTAACTCCATGTCTAGACCTTTATAAGGAGTCGCCCGGTAAGTTATATTCTTAGTTATAAAGATCGTTGACAGGTTAAATGGCCCTATATAAACGGTTATATTGCAAACAGCCGTTTATATACGACCATATAACCTTTCAACGATCTTTATAACGAATTTATACAGCAAGCATTATTTTTAGAAAAAAAGTAAGATTTCTTCATGAATCGACAGAAGCCGTGTATATAAAACTATATAAACGTCACGATTACCCAATGAAAAATGACTTTACAAACGTGCAGTATTATTAAAGCCATGCAAAGCGATTTTTGCAAAGGGAGCAACTTGAATTGGGTTACCAAAAAAAAAAGTTTTTAAGAAATTAAAATCAAAGCATATTTGAGGCATAATTGGGCTTTAAGAATATAAGAAAGAGAAATAAAAAGATTAGAAAAGCAAGGCAAAAATATAAGTCAAGGACAAAAGAAGGTACTTTATTACGGTTTGGGAAACAAGAAATCAATGTGTACATAAAATGTTTAACTAAAGGTTTCAAACATATTAAACACCATTTTCTCCCAACAATTTTTAATAAATGAACATCAGTACAGAATACTAAACCTTTAATTGTTTTATTCTACTTGTGGATTTTTATTGTAGAAAGTGTATGTTATTAGTTAAAGGGAATTAAAAAACATTTTTTTTACGAAGAGATTTATCAATATAAATTACATTTTTAGTCAATATGTAAGTTTTAGATACTAATGTAATGGTGTTTTTCATAATCTTTACCAATTATACATGCAATTTTAATACTGTCTTGTTTTTATAATTGATATGTGGTATGTTTAATATATGTATAATATAATTGAAAAATATAATTTCACCCACCTGCTTTTCAACAAAATATTGGCAAAGTATGTTCATATATCCAAATTCTTTAGAGACTGTTCGCAATGACTCCCTGTCTCTAATGACCTTTTTCTTTTCTCCCATCAAAGGTCACTGTAAACAGTTTTTACTGTAAATGATATTTCTATCTTGACTGATCAAGATCACTTTTTTACCTCTTTTAAAAGGCTAAAATATAATTTTTCAAATTCTATGGACGGCCAGTACTAATTTGAACTCAGTAAAGAAAACGTCAATGCTTCACATATTTTCCAATGGATATAACATAAGAATATGATAATAATAATAATAATACACAATACAAACATTTTATACAAAAATAGCATCTTTTGTATCTAACCAATAAAGGATTTTAACATTAGCCTTTTACTATTATATTAGACCTAGAGACCCCAGAATCAATAGGGTTCATCAGTTAGTTATGGCCAATCAGTATGTAAAATATGAAGACAGTGTGATTTATAGTTTTTAAGATGCCCAGCGAAAACCATGTGCTCTACCGACGGACAGACCGACAGACAGACCGACAGACGACTAACCGACATTATCAAAACAATATACCCCCTCTTCTTCGAAGGGGGACATACAAATCATTCTGCACTTAGAGCTGAGTGCGAGATACATATTTTAGTAATAAATTACAAATGTGAAAATTTGCGGCGTTGTTCCTTTTTCGTAGTTGACGAGAAATCATAAAACACTGTAATGCCCCCTTGCATTTGTTTTCCTCCTCCATACATTGACCAAGAAGATTAAGAGCTGTTTCTCTGTGACCAAGGTTTTTATCAGACACGGTTGTTCTTGCAAGGCTTTTAAGTGCACTTTGTTGGCCCTGGTGTGTTTTTAGATGTCCGTATGTCTTGTACTGTAAAAAGAAGAGAAAAGGGAGAGAATCAACCACTGCAAAGTTCATCCAAGTGCTATCTCTCTGCCCTCTGTGTTTCATGTCATCTTGCGTAGATCTCATCATTTCATATTGTAATTCTCGAGGAACACAGTTGACCTCCATTTGCATGAATCTTACACAAAATGATGTGGCTCGATTGATACAATATTCAGTCTGTTTGCAAAATTTTCTATTGAATTCTGCTGAACAGTTTGACAATGAATGAGTCGAACAGCCACATACAGATTCAATATCACCACAGTTGTATCGAGTTTCAATTTGTCTCAGAGTTAATTCAGCTGTATCCATATCACCTGCACAATACAACACTGACGCTTGTTTTAGTCCACCTGATGTCACATCCGAGTTTAAACCCAATGAGAGCCACTTAAGAGCTTGATTATGAACTGCAATGTCCTGTTGAATGTTTGATGATGCCATTATCGATCCGAAGCTAGAGCAAAGGAACGGTAAAAGACAACGGCTTGCAAGCTGTTCTAATCTGTTTCCATGTACTCTATAGTGTACTAGCTTTAAGATATATTGTTTGAGTTCGTGTAGTATATGATTTCTTTTCGCTGACAAGGATCCATAATAGGCTAATACAATATCGCTTATACGTCCTGCTATATCAAAATTAAGCTTATACGAAATTAATTCATTTATTTCACGAGGAGTTGGAATAGGACCTAATTTGATATAATGTACATCAGTATCCTTTATAAGTCCTATTTTTTCAGAATCTTTCTCAAGAAGTTTATTTTTGTTACTAGGAAATAGACTAGGATAAAGCGTGTGACGATTTATTTCATCGTTGACATGTAGTCGATACCAAAAACAATCCAAAACTCTAAACAACATATCACCATCATTCTGTAAAAAAGACCTATGTTCCGTAAAATATCAAGCTTGACTTCTCCAGTGAATTGTCCGGCCATAAGGTTATTTTCTGGAATTATAAAATGCGGGCAATTTTCATTTTGAATATAGCTTTGCAGTTCAAGCAAGCAATGTAATAAACAGGTGGAAAGATTGTTCTTTTTCCAAAGGTTTTGGTCGAGGTTTTGTATACTGTGTAAAAGTACAGTTTTACACATATAACTAGATAAAGCACCTTGCGGTGTGAGAAAAAATTTCAAAATGATTTTCATCCAAACATAACAATGTAATTGTGTTATGTTAAGATTAAACATTAAGCATCTTTCTGCTAATGAAGTCGATATTCTCCATTCTAATTCTGGGTTAGTACTTATCTTACTACTGGCACCAACAAGACAACAACCACTACTAGAAATATATCTGATCATTTCAGACGTTGGCCATCTCCCTTTGCTTTGTCTGTTTAGGAAATGAGAAGCAGATTGTGGCAATGAATTACAATGCATAGCATAAACTATGTCAATATCACTGTATCCTTTTTTCCCGGGGACAGCATTGGATGGACCGTGTCTCTCAGAATCTTCATATAAATAACAAAAGGATGTGTTTTTGAATAATATCCTCCCATTCCTGTCTTTGATGAAATTTTCATTAGGAATGACTGTTTCAAAGAGTGGCTCCTCAGATCGAAGTAGTTGGAGGAAACAATATCCAGGTGTTACATTCTCCTTATCCTGTATCATCAGAAGATTGGCGTGATTCTGTTTCCACTTTGACAAGTCCTGTATTACATTATAATGATACAACACATGCAGTGTGTCAGCATCTGATTTAAGCCCAAAAAAGGTTGTGCCTTCAGACTGACTCCCAAGATGATATACAGACAAGTTGAAACCCATTGATCTAATTCCTACGGTTTGAATATTCTCCATTAGCATATTCAGTCTCCTTCTTTTCATGATCATATCTTCATTGACACCAAAATACTCTAAAACCTCAGATAAATGCAGTGACAACGTGTTTCTATTTTCAGGTGAATGAGACATTCTGAAATGATAACAAAAAAAATTGTCAAATTGTGAATAAAGAAAATGAAACTCATTTAGATATTGTTGTTTGAATATTATAACCATATAACACATATAACCCAAACATATTGTTTTAATTTACGGAATACTATTTTATGTTATTAAGATGTTAAATTGGAAATTGTATTTTCATTAAAAAATATAAAAATGCAACCCCAGGATTATTTTTGTTTTATTGATACATAAATCAAGAATGATGTCACCTTTTGCTTATAATATTTTATAACATATCATTGGCCAAACATATTATCTCACGGTTAGACGTTTTAGTATCAAATTATTCAATAATAAATTCTATTTAAATGAAATTCGGTATTGTAATATTTGTTCTTTTGTCCAAATTTGAAAAGATATGTAAGTTTTAAGTAAAGTATCACAATAAACAAAAACAATAATTATTTAACCATGACGGTCATTCAAATGTCAAGGTCATATCAAAATAATGTAACATGTTGCATGTCTTAATATGTGCTATGTCCAATAAAAACATCTGTAAATAAATGAAAAAGAAATTACAATATAAACTAATTGGTATTATTCGAAATTGAGTCAAATCAAAGTCAATTTAATATTTGAATTTTTCAACATATGTATTTGTCAGAAGAGTGCTCTTTATATTAAGTCAAATCAATAAATCATTTACAATACTATGGACAATGGTAGCATTATTCACTTCATGTCTCAAATACAATTTCAACCATATCTTCTTCGGTGGCTTACTACGAAAATTGCTGTGCACAAATATAGGACAATACATTCAAACATTTCAAAGTAAAAGGCATTTATTGCAAAATTAAAGTGAAATTACAATCGCTTGGCCTGTTAAGGCAAGTTTTGTTATAGGTTAAGGTCAGATCAAGTTTGATCTTTGAAAGATATTGCCCTTAAGGTAGTTATGCTAAGAAAGTTATTGCTCATGCTTTGGCCCTTAAGGTCAAAATAAAAATATCGAAAACGAAGATCAAAAAGGCGCAGCCAACGGTCACAACCTCCGAACCTACCTCAGCATGACAACCATGAATTTAAATAAAGACGTCATAATTAATCACTGGATATTAAAGTACTTTTATAAAGAAGTACAAGCGTGATCTTGATCTTTGAGGACAAACTCATCATAAATTGTTTTCAGCCATCTGTCACTAAAGGACATGGAATCGTCATGACAATCGATGATTTTGATATTTAATTTGAAATTGAAATTTCGGCTGCTGAGCCAAGTCTTCAGAAGTAATATTTGAAATGAAAGTAAATCCATGAATGACAAGGCTATTCACAAAAGATAATACACTATACACTATTTCGACAAGCGCGTCACGTAACTTTATGAGGTAAAGAAACACACGGCTGCTGTTGTAAATACTACAATTTACTATGGAGAATGAAGGATAGCACACATCTTGTTCACATTTATTACTGATAAGCTCAAATATCAGATAACATTACAAGTCTCTTCCCAGGTGTAATTATCCATTATCCATTATAATTTTCATTGTGTTAATTAAGTTGTAAATGTAATTTAAACTACTGTTATGTTTTATGACATCAAGTGTTCATAGCACAAAAAAAATGTGGATTAAAATAATAAAAATTACAGAAAAAGATGGTCTAAAGTTTCTACAACTGTACATGAAGCATTTGCTTGTAAATTTAAGGTGTGAAGTTAAGGACTATCAATAGGAAAACAACGGCTATTGCATGAATGCAATGTAGGAAAAATGAA
>NW_026862674.1:0-19741 GCF_026571515.1 Ruditapes philippinarum
CATGAAAAATAACATTTTTTATCATCATATCTATGCGCTTAAAGCAATGCTTGCTGCATTTTTAAATATGGCGTTAAAGTTTTTAGCGGCTATGTAAGAGTAAATTCGATTGGCCAAATAAACTTTGGAGTCCAGAGTCCAAAATTTGGATAGATTTGGAATTTTAGGTTGTTTTCTATTGTTTCCAGTGAGCTTGCACAATCCTTAAAATGAACTAAGAATGCATAAATATTGTCGAAATGTATTGCACGTTCATTAAAAACATCAGCATCTTTTAAACAATAAAATGTAAGTTGTGTAAACTTAGTAACATATCATCATTTAACACCAATATCTATTTCTAATATATTTTTGCTAACAATTTATAAACATAATTTACCAATGGTTATTAGCATTTATATTAGACAATAAAAATAATAATAACAATATAATTGTTGGTTCCCAATTTAATAGCAGCATAACAGGTAGTTCTTTTGATTTACACAATGATGTTAATTGTACTACGCGTAATGTAATTTACCTCATTACATGTAAAGGCTGTAAAAAGCAATACGTAGGTCAGACTAATCAAAATGTATCATGCAGAATGAATAAACATAGATTTGATATAAGAAATTGTGACGTTAATCCAATTTCACATGTTGCGATCCATTTCGGATCAAACGATAATAAGTGTTCATTGTCAGATTTTTCATTTTTACCTATAGAAATTATAGACAACAACATGGACCGGTTATGTAAAGAATCTTTTTGGATCCATAAATTAAATACTATGATTCCAAATGGACTAAATAATAAAGTATTGTTTGATTTATAATAGGTTACATGAATATTAATATGTTTGTCTATTATCTTCTTCTTATTTTTATCAACACTGTCTAATAGACATCTGTATCACTGTTGATCCATTTTAATTCATGTACCAGCTTTATTTATAGCATAAATATTTGTTTCTACATGTTATCATAGTTTTGCCGCTAAACGCCATAACGTTTTTCGCGCGTTTAACGCGTGTTCCGTTATGACGTCGCTTCCGGTAATTTTATTATGTTTTGCACTGATGAAGGCATATAGCCGAAACGTTTGCAATTAAATTAAATTACTAAATGTTCGTGTTTGTGTGGCTTGTCTGATTATTTTATTCGTTTATACCACACAATGGCATCTCAAGAAGATCCACGACAAATTTTGAAGAAATTAGCGGTAAAACAGATGAAGAGCGCATTACATGCGCGTTTCTTACAAGACTGCATTAATGATGACATCGTACCGAAGGGTCTTCGTCTATCTTTGAAGGTGAGCGTCGGACCAGATGGTAAAGAATTACAGGATGACATAAACAAGCTACTTCATAAAGTAAGTGTTGAAATTTGTGAACGTATTAAAGAGGACCATCTCCGTCACAATGACAAAACAGATAATATGATTGAAAATACGCGACGTTTATTGCAAAATAAACTTACTACTTCCGATTTCTCCAATCTTGAAAATGAAATTACAAGTTACACAGAAGACAAAAAGAATGACATTGTTATTAAACATGAAAAGAAACTGACATATTTGAGAGAAGAAATGAGTAAATCTAGATCTACTTTGAATAAAAACGGAAATCATTCCCCTGTCACCACTGATTCCATATCAACGTCGCCGAAAATTGTAAATTATAATAGTGAACAAGACTGGCAAACGGTAAAAAAGAAACAAAGATCATCTAAATCGACAAAGAAATTTACGGTTAACAAAAATGTTAATAATATTTCAACCAAAGCTGCAACAACTACAAAAACAGGTATAATCCAACCAACCTTAGAAAATCAGAAATCAAAAAACGTGAAAACCCCGGGCACCAAGAAAACATACAGGGAGGCCGTGATCAACGGGGAACCAAAGAATCTGAAAACAAATCAACTGCTACAAAAAATGGATATAGTGTTACAAGAAATAAAGGAAATCGCAATGATAACAACAAAGCAAAATCACGAAGGTTCAAAAAATTCCAGACACGAAATCAATATAAAAAATATAAAAAGCGGAAAAGTCAGATACAACAAGGTAAAAAAACAGTGTTGAACTTATCATCACGCCCAATGTCAGAAACTGAACTGATAGTGCTTGGAAAAGGGTTAGGATTTTGTCCACGATATAATTCGCATGATAAGGTTCGATTAGCGGAAGAAGTTTTTCATTTTTCAAGACGTTTAAGACTAAAAGAGTTCTTCAATGATTTGTATAAAAATGATAACAACGAAAGCGATGATAATAACCAAAAAGAAGAATATCAAAATTTGCCGTTCTATAATAAAACATCATCTACCTTTACCCCACCTAGCGGGAGAGACGTTTATTTGGATTTTTATATTGAGGCTATAAGTAATGAAATTATGCACTCTTCTAAACAAAAACGGTTTCGTCCTAATATATCCAAGCAAACGGTTTCGTCCTAATATATCCAAGCAAGAACTCCAGTCGCTTAAAGACCTATCTCGTGATACAAATATTGTTATCAAAAAGGCAGACAAATCCAATACCATCGTTATAATGGACAGACAGAAGTACATCGACGAAGTGAATCGACAACTGAACGATGAGCGATATTACAAAAAAGTAGAAAAGGAACAACATAATTTGACTAAGTTAAAAATAGAAGAATGTGTAAATGAAATACAGGAAAATAATGTAAGCATTACTAAACAATTTGACATGTTCCCGTCTACTATTCGTACACCTCAATTTTACATTTTACCGAAAACGCATAAATCATATGATGAGAAACTTCCTCTTGGATACCCTGGTCGTCTCATTGTTTCAGCATGTAGCTCCAGTACTGAGAACATAGCGAAATACCTAGACTTTATTTTAAATCCTTATATGCAAACTTTGCCTTCCTATATCAAGGATACCACCGACTTTATAAATAAGGTTCGTAATCTTAAATTAAACAAAGACACCTATATAGTTACCCTTGATGTGTCATCATTATACACAAATATCCCTCATAATGAAGGTATTGAATCTTGTATATATTTTTTACAGAAAGATAAAGGAAACAATAACATCAAAGCTAATGATATAAGGAAATTGTTAAATATTGTTTTACATAATAATTGCTTTGACTTTAACGATCAGAGTTATTTACAAACCATGGGCACAGCAATGGGAAGCCCTATGGCACCTTCTTATGCTTCATTAGTCATGGGTAGACTAGAAGAGCAATTTCTTAACTCTACTTAATATGTAAAACCTGATGTCTGGTTACGTTTCCTAGATGATATTTTTATGATTTGGAATGATTCTTTGGAAACGCTAAACTTTTTTATAGATTCCTTAAATAGTTTCCACCCGAATATTAAATTCACTTACAATATTTCTAAAAGTTCGGTACCTTTTCTTGATGTTTCTGTATCTAAAGACGTAACAGGAAAAATTGTTACCGATATATTTTGCAAACCTACAAATATGCATTTGTATTTAGATTTTACATCCTCTCATCCTTTATCATGTAAGCGTGGTATCCCGTTTAGTCAAGCTAAACGTTGTAGACGTGTCATTTCCGATGACGGTACTTTTAAGCAGTCTTTAGATACGTTAAATAGATATTTTTCTGATAGAAATTATCCTAAATCTATTATTGAGAAAGCGTTTTCTAAAATTGAAGGCATGTCCCAAAATGATGCTCTAAGTCCTGTCGTTAAAAATACTAGTTCAATAATACCTTTTACTGTATGTTTTAATACATCTCTGCCTAATATTGGTGAAATCTTAAATAAATATTGGGATCTATTACTTTTGTCTGATAAGGTAAGCGTTAAAAATATACATACCAAGTTCAAACCTATTTTAGCATATAGACGTCCTAAAAACATTCGAGATTATCTTATGAGAAGTGCTTTACTTGATCGCACATTTTTATCTAGCAAATGTTTACGAAGTAGATGTTCACATTGTAACAATATAATTGTTGGTTCCCAATTTAATAGCAGCATAACAGGTAGTTCTTTTGATTTACACAATGATGTTAATTGTACTACGCGTAATGTAATTTACCTCATTACATGTAAAGGCTGTAAAAAGCAATACGTAGGTCAGACTAATCAAAATGTATCATGCAGAATGAATAAACATAGATTTGATATAAGAAATTGTGACGTTAATCCAATTTCACATGTTGCGATCCATTTCGGATCAAACGATAATAAGTGTTCATTGTCAGATTTTTCATTTTTACCTATAGACATTATAGACAACAACATGGACCGGTTATGTAAAGAATCTTTTTGGATCCATAAATTAAATACTATGATTCCAAATGGACTAAATAATAAAGTATTGTTTGATTTATAATAGGTTACATGAATATTAATATGTTTGTCTATTATCTTATTTTTATTAACACTGTCTAATAGACATCTGTATCACTGTTGATCCATTTTAATTCATGTACCAGCTTTATTTATAGCATAAATATTTGTTTCTACATGTTATCATAGTTTTGCCGCTAAACGCCATAACGTTTTTCGCGCGTTTAACGCGTGTTCCGTTATGACGTCGCTTCCGGTAATTTTATTATGTTTTGCACTGATGAAGGCATATAGCCGAAACGTTTGCAATTAAATTAAATTACTAAATGTTCGTGTTTGTGTGACTTGTCTGATTATATTAGACAATAGAAATAGTTTAACACTTGTCGGTACATAATATATAATTATCATCTATTAAGGTATAATATTAATTATCAGCTAGATAACAAATTACTCTTGAAATATTTGAATGTCTATTCCATGGCAGAACTGTAATGTTCGTCAGCAGCAATGGGATTTAGAATGATTTATAACACTTTCTTTAAAAATCATAATGAGATTCACAAACATATAATTATATTGTTTATTTTTAACTTGTCTAAACGATAGACTGTACACAGTTTTTCTTTTTTCAAAGTGCATAGTGTAAGGATAATTTTGTATATTTTAGTTAAGGTTAATACTAAATCGTTATTTATTTTGTACAGAGAAAATTATACAAAGTATGAAGTAGAGGAAGCTATACAATCAATTTTATATAAAAAACATATAGAATCAAATCCACTTTGATTTGGTAAAACACAACACACAACAAAGAGGTTAAATATCATGTCGAATTATAACTATTAATCATTGTTCTTTAGGTAATCACTTGCACCAAGTCATTAACTCCTTATTATCAATGATTACATTTTTTAATTATTGATTTATATTTAGATATAGGCTAGATAACTTCTTTAAATGCTTTAATACCAGACGAGTACAATACATAAACTGGATAGCCTACCTATTACAGTGTAGCAATACCACGTGACATTGACGTCATTTTCAGCATCATTTGCAAGACAAATATTGCTTGATCGGAAAAGAAAATAGCCGTAAATATTTTATTTCTTCTACTGGAAGTATTTCATTAAATTTGTTCAAGCAATCTTGTTATCTATTTTGCAATTGTTCAGATACGTTTAAACATTGAGAGAATATCATATCAATTAAAACAACTACAAATAATACTTGCTTACGCTATTGTCTAATGAATAGGAAATAAAGCTTAAAGACGTTTTCGGTAGTTTTCTGTGCGCATCGTTATGCGCTTCCAAGAAAGATAATCACGGATAATTACTCTTCAAATGAAGGTCAAGTTGAATAGTATTCGGATAAGTGTTTAAATTTCGGCTATAAGCAAATAATGAGTAAATAATACAGAATAGATATTTCTAAATGTTCAAAAGGATATCGGTTCAAAAGAATAAGAGGTCGTTTAGACAACATCACATAAAGGATTTCTCCAAGCATTAGTACGACAGCATTGATGATAATTCTGCGCGCGTTACCCCACCCACTTGTGGTATAGTGACGAAAGTGCGTCGCGACTTGATTACTGGCAGACAAAGAAGTTTAAAATGATATATTTTAAAAGTGTTGAATAAAAAAAACAAAATTAATATCTAAGAAATGTTCCGAATTTCATTATTTTCTTTGTAAATTTCTGAATACTTGCTTGCTGTTCGTGTATGTTAGTCGAGTAAAAAAATAATATGGCCCTAGATATGTTTTAAAAAGATATTCAGTATCATTTACTTAATATAACATCAAAAGAAAAAGAAATTTTTATTACAACATGTTTTTGTTGTATATTTGACAATACATTTAGTACAACACTGATATTTCTTAAGAAAGCGTGGTAATTTTGACAGTTGGCATATGCGGTAACCATGGAAACTGCCCGTTTACAAAAAAACACGTCTATATATATTTTATTTCTATTTTTGAATCCACCATCAAATGTTACTTGATATATTAATAATGTAGAAAATTCTATGAAAGAAATTTCTTGATAGCTTTAATTATTTTACAGAATTCATGTTTATTTTTCTCATTTTTTGTTTAGTTAAAAAGCATGAAAACTTATTTTTTAAAGAAATATGTTCCAATTATCGTTTGTTTTATACATAACCCTAAGATAAAGCAAGCTTTGTATAAAATTATGTCTATTGTGAGTGTAATAAGCTATTTTATACATTATTATAACACAGTTTGGCTATTTTGACACTTTTGAGATATACGGTTACCATGGAAACTGCCATTTTTCAAAAAATCCAACACGCCAACATTTATTTTTCTTCTTCTTTTTGAATTTGTCATTTAAGTTTACACAACATACAAAAAATTTGAAAATCCTATGAAACACTTTTTTCAATATCTCTAATTATTCTCATAATTCATGTTTATTTTTCTCATTTTTTGTTCAGTTGAGGAACATGGAAAACTCATTTTTTAAAGAAATATGTTCAGATTATCATTTGTTTCATACAGAATCTTTAGATAAGATTATCTTTGCATAAAACAATGCTCGTTGTGTGTTTTAAACTATCTTATACATTTTTCTATTTGTTATAACACAGTTAGGCTATTTTGACAGTTTTTAGATATACGGTTACCATGGAAACTGCCATTTTACAAGAAATCCAACACGTCAACATATATTTTTCTTTTTATTTTTAAATTCGTCATAAAATGTTACTCATCATACAAGAAAATTAGAAAATTCTATGAAAGGATTAATTTTTCATAAAACTGTAGAAAATGTCTTTAATATAAACACTATACTTGTATTCCTAATTTACATTATTCTACAAAAGATATAGAAAAAAACATCTTTCATGTTAGAGCAGCTTAGACAAAACTTTCTTTAACTGGCTTCAGTTAATTCATAGGCTTAATATAAATTTTCGCCGAATTAATATATCATGTTTGAGTGTCAGATTGTAAAATTGGCCTGGTTTAACTTTTACAATGAGCAAAACAAGAAGTTTAAATTAAATCATAAAGTTTAATTGATGGCTTGTTCACTGTGGTATAAAGTCTTAAGACGATAGAGGGCTTAACTTATCAAAATGCTCTTAATTGATCTTGGTAGTCGTATGTTTGTAGTTTTGTTTAATAAGTAAACAAATAAATATATTTATATTGTCTTTAATAGTTGTAACATTCGCGTTGGGATTAGGACGTTCTTAGAAAAGCGATAGAAAATAGACACACTTCATGTGGTATTTTTCACTGTACACCGATAAATCATTTAACAAGTCTTAAATTTACATCATGAATATCCGGATGTTAATGATAAGTGAGCAGGCAAAGAACAGAAATTGTAGACATACCGCCATAATTGTGTTTAACTTGATATTATACTATGAATTAATAAGTTAAACCAGTAATCCACAATGCATATTTATCATTTATTAACCATTTTCTAGCTTATCAGTACAACTTTTTAATATGAATTAAACTCGACATTTGACATCAATAACAACACGAAGTTCGTTTTTTTAATGTATATCTAGTTATTTAAAATCGATTACATGAATAAGAAAATAAAGCAATTTTGTGCACACGGGGGAGAATCACGCCGTTCGTTACCCAAACAAACAAGATGGCGGATGCAACCAAAAAGTATGTTTTTCTCTTTTTTCTCTGAAATTCGTGATGTTCTAATGTAAAAGTACATATAACAACCTTCTCCACAATTTTCCTGGCACACAGGATTTTATTTCATGATGTTTCGTTCCGTACTTTATCTGAAATGCGCGTTACCAGATTCGAAGCGAGAGAATTTTCCACCGACTTGATCGTGGTAACGTACGGCTTTTTCTTTAAAATTCACTGTTTCGTTTACATGTATGTAAAATTAACTGAAACCACTGACTTTAAAAAGTTTTAATATGATGTCAAGTAAGCAATCATGCCCATTCTGGCTAGATTTACTGCTGTAAATATTAATATTGGGGCATTTTCTGGAAATTATAACGTATGGCGCACAAAATATCAATGATAACGTACGGCGCATTTTTCTACTTGGTGGATTTCCATTTGTCCAATCAGCTGATAAAGAATTATTTTTATGTTGGAAATGATAGATATCTGAAAAAAAATGTTGGTCATAATTGAACAATGCTGTACCATCGGATAAAATATCTTTCTAACTGGTGGCATAATAGATATCCGTTGTTAATATACCAATTAGAACACACGTGTAAAGTTTGACTTTTGAGAATATTTTGTATAAAATGCATAATGGAAAGAAAAGCCTACACTTTCGGGAAACATTTGCGTAGTGTTGTCTTCACATTAAATTTCGCCAGTGTTGTGCGATAATTATGGTCTTATCCCGTTAACGCATTGAGCAGAGCAAAAATGTAAAAAAAGGTACGGACGGCTTGATATGTTTTCTTTTCCAAAGAAAAAGTCTAAAATCATTCCTGACACATTTCTGATAAGGACATCTTGATATTGGCCCGTCAAACATTTATAAAACGAAAATTGATTGCGACTAGCTTACACCCAGATGAGATGATCCTGTGTTTATTCAATCTGGTCGCTCATTGAATGAAAAATACATAACAGAGAATAATGAATGTGTAGGTTCTATATTGAATTTATTGGATGAGTTAGAAAATAATGTTATGCGAAAATCTTCAATGAATTTATTAAATGAGAAATTTCCTGTTTATTTGACGGGCGGTTAATATTGAAACGCTACCATTTAGCGTGACGTTGTGCCACTATGACGTCAGATATATTTACACGACATAGTCTTACAGTGTTTATTATTATAATAGACATTATACATATTATTTTTATTCCAATAGGCTTTAAAGCCGATAAGTCATAAAACACGCACAATAACGAACAGTTCATATAAAAATAATATCAAAAATCATGAAAAGTACAGAGATCAATTTTGATTGATAAAGTAAATACCAGCCGAAATTTTCTTAAGTAGTTACATAATGAACATTTTCATATCAAAATTGATCTTTAAACCACTAACTTATAGGTCTCTTGTTTATACATATACACACATACATGTACATACATACAAAAACATACATTATATACATGAACCATTTATGCAAATTGTTGTATATATATCGATTTTTAATACATAAACGCAATTACCATATGTTTATACACATATCATAAAATGAAGGTCCCTTCGCATCAATTGCGGATTTCATAATTGTAAATGAAAGGAACGTCATAATTTGATCAAAACAATTACATATCATGTTCTGGCGTTTTTTTCCCCACAAATGCCCTAACAAAAACAATAATTTCTTTAAAAAAGTATTGCAGGTATCAGCAATAAAAAAGTGACATTGGAATTTGCTTATTAATTTCTAGTTTCAAATCGGATTTGGATTTCGATGTATTAATCCATGCCGGAAAACCCGTCTAAAACCTTTAATGCTAGACCGCTCATGCGCTTAGATGACGGCATTATCTTTATGAAAGAACGGTTTTAAAAATTATTACGCTACTCTTAAACTAGTGTTTACAAAGTATATGTTAGTGTTCATCCGTGTTGTTCTGCAGCAATTAGAAACTTCGACGGGAGCGATAGCGACTAGAGAATATTTCTTATTTCTTAGAACAGCTACAGATGAATACAAATTAACATACTTAGTGTCAAGCTTTATTTGGCTTCATTGATATGAACTTTATTTCGTCACTTTACCTGTCCATTTGCACAAACGCGGTTCTATGAAGCACTATGAAAAATAGAAGGCTGATATGAACGGACTTTGATATATCATCGACTTTTGTTCTATGAAAATTTTACACAAAGGATTTTTAAGAAATTTCATTGGATGACAAATAAAGCTGGGCACTAATATTATTTATTTCAGGTTCTTAATTTGTTTCTACACATCCTCTTATGTCTTGTTAACATAACTTTTCTATTAAATAGAAAATCAATTAATTATCAGCTGATTGGACAAATGGAAATCCACCAAGTAGTAAAATGCGCCGTACGTTATCATTGATATTT
This sequence comes from Ruditapes philippinarum, assembly GCF_026571515.1. NCBI lineage: Eukaryota > Metazoa > Mollusca > Bivalvia > Venerida > Veneridae > Ruditapes > Ruditapes philippinarum. The sequence continues at coordinate 10,351 of NW_026862674.1, forward strand.
TGTGCGCCATACGTTATAATTTCCAGAAAATGCCCCAATATTAATATTTACAGCAGTAAATCTAGCCAGAATGGGCATGATTGCTTACTTGACAACATATTACAACTTTTTAAAGTCAGTGGTTTCAGTTAATATACATATATGTAAAAGAAAAAGTGAATTTTAGAGAAAAAGCCGTATGTTACCACAATCAAACCGGTGGAAAATTCTCTCGCGACGCGCATTTCAGATGAAGTACGGAACGAAACATCATGAAATAAAATCCTGTGTGCCAGGACAATTGTGGAGAAGGTTGTTATATGTACCTTTACATTTAAACATCACGTATTTCAGAGAAAAAAGGGAAAACACCTACTTTTTGGTTGCATCCGCCATCGTGTTTGTTTGGGTAACGAACGGCGTGATTCTCCCCCTTGATGTGCATATAAGTATATTAGTATTTTACATATTATGGTGCAACCGGTGAGATCCCTCGGAAGCGATGAAATCAACAAAAGAACATGAAAATTAGAGACTAGATTTGATTAAGTCTGTTCATGGAAAATTGAAAAGTGCAATATCCCTGACGCCCTCTAGCACCGGCTTAAGTGCTATTCTATCTTCAAGACTTGATGTGCTGACATCAATTATCCCGAAGGACCAAAAACATTTGACAACATTGAAGTGAAGTATGAGAATTTTTTTTTGTACAGCTGTCGCTTAGCACATGAACCCTGCTGTTGTTTAGTATAACAATGTGGTAATTAACCAAATATTTAATAAATTTTGTTTGCTTGATTTGGTTTACGTCACATCGACACAGTATATATCATAATTATGGCGATGATCCTGCTTCGCGTGTGGAGGAAGACCTCAGGTGCCCTTCCGTGATATATATAATAAAAATGTATATAATAAAGATAAATGATAAAAATGATAACATATACATGTCACAGTTGCATGTTTATCTGATTACTCGAATCAAAAGGCAAAAAAGTGATAAGCAGCAATGACAGCTACAAAAAAAAACGTATTCCATATCGTACACTCGTCCGGCCGATACACTCATGTTAAAAACTAAGTGAGTATTTACGTTTACGTTAAAGACATTACAATACAGAAAATATATAAATTTATAAGGCAAATGGTTGCTTTTTTCTCGGAGCAGTATATTTGAAATATGAAAAAAAACAAGATAATCAAGGATGGACAGCGCCCAATGAACGCAACACCAACATTACCCCAATAACACAGAACCACCAACAAGTAGCCTAGCAGGACACCAAACAAAAGCAGGACAGCGCACAAGGCAGGTACTGTCAAACCTCTATACAAGTCATGTAGATATTATTAAGGAATGACCTAGATTACGAACCGCATTTTAAATAACTTATTTGCTACGACTCATCTGTTTTCCTGTTAGACATAACACGTAATATTGAAAAAATGTTTTAAAAACTTATTATAATGGAATATGACAGCCAATGATTTTGTTGTATTTACATTAAACATCAAAGGTTACAAAAACTTAGAAACAGTTGTAGCTATATGAACGTAATAGGCACTTACACAAAGTGTTCGGAAAACATTCACTCATTTTATTCTTTTTATAATGAACTGTAAAATATATAAATTAGTCTATCTTCTTTTTAAGTTATTTTGGTCATATTGTAATGGAAAAGAAACATTTCAATCTTATTCCATTATATGTTCCGACTATGCAGTTATGCCTCTGTAACAGTTTTAATGTGTTTTAAAGGTCATCGCAATAAGGTACTTTAATTTGTTGAACATTATTAAATGTTGAGTATTTTTATTTTGTTTAGAAAGTATAAATTTACGATAAACATTTTCATTATCCATATGATCGTAATATAAGCTGTTAAGAGACTACAATTATTCTCAAAGATTATATAATGAGATTGCGGCTTTTCTGGAAAAATGACTGATAAATAATTAAAACTCATACAATATAAGACTTATCATACTTCCCGAGGAATCGATCTACAATAACGTTATCTGGAAAAAAGGTTAAGAACCTAATAACATATTTATAACCAAATTATACGAACTATATTGAATCAAATTGATATAGAATTTATTACCTTCTTACACAATCAATTTATTCCTTTCACATGATTTGAATTTAAACACTATAGAGTTTCTTGTCTATTTCATGATAATATCAATATGATCTAAAACAACACTTTTGATATATGTGATAATTCGTAAAATAACTGCAGATGTTTTATGGTAAAAGACTGTCAGATGATTAAATATTGTTTTAAACATCAAATTTGTTGCAGTATATCTACCATAAAAATAATAAAGCTTTAAACCCATTTTATAACAATTTTATTAGTCAAGTTTATGTCATGGTTATTAATACATAGGGATCAATGTATTAATTACACATTTTGGTCAAATTGAACAGAATGATAGAAACTGCATTGCATTGATGTGAAGTTCATTGTTTTATATATTACTCAGGAAGATAGGGGAACCGTTCCATGCAATTCAAGATGACAAGTAGATGTTTTAAAAGTAAATGCAAAGGAAAGCGAAGAAGAAAATGTAAAACAACGACAAAGGGCTGATGCTACAGGACAATAACAACAATAACAAGAAACTGCAGATGTAATGTTTTTTTTATCCTGATATGCCAAATTCCGTAAATCCTTCTCCGACTTATTCCGTAGGCCCTTCTTTTCAATATTGATATCAGCTTTTGTAAGTTTTACATTTCAAATGCATTACGAAAATTTTTCATTTATTGTTTGGAGACTTTTTTACATAAATCTTTGCATGCCAGTATATTTTTGAATTCAATCTTTGTATCTTGTGCTAAAGAAAAATACCAATGCAATCAAGATTTGCGTTTAGATTGTTGGGACCCCGTTGACTTTATTCTGAAAAAGAAGATTGCTCATTTCAATTTATTTACACCTTGTCAAGTTTCAGACAGTTTAGAAATGAAATATGCCAATACATACATGTATATAGCCTGGTTAATATCTAAAAAATGTAAATGTATCTATAATTATGTTGGAACAATTAATTTACGGAGATGTAATTTTTTCTTTCCCTGTTCAAAAAGGTTTTTTCATTAATCCAAGTCAATATTAAATATAATAGTAATACGTAATCGATGTGCTTAATTAATAGTATCTGTACCGCATAATATTGTTTCTGAGATTAAAATATCTGTATCTTAGCATAGGAAAACAGCCATAAATAGGGGCATGCTTCATTCAAAGATACAGGTTCGAATGTAAAATCTAAAACAAGAGTAATAGTTCTATGCTTGGTTGAATCAGACAACCATATTTGTTAAACTTTTAATATAACTCATAACCAAAACATCATTATATAATAACAGTAATTGTTCCAATATATGTTTAATAATTATCATTATAATCAACTGTTTGAAGACATTTTGCAATTTTGAATTCACTCGACATTTTAAGTCTTAAATAATTAATATGTCTTATAATCACCCACCATTCAACTATCTTGTTCTTGATATCTAGACGTATGAAATAATAATTTTATGTTTTAATAAGCACATTTCAATCGAGTATTTTATTCTTTAAATTAGATTTATATCAATTAAATGAAATATAAGAATATGCCATGGTCGAAATCTGTATACTTATAAACCTAGACTACGGTTTATAGTTAAATCAACCTAAAGTATGGACAGAATATATCACGATCATGTTAGGAAGTTCAACGATGCCTTTTTTTATTTACTCTTAATGCACTTGTTACTTTATATAGTAACAAAATTGCCTATAAGTTCAATTGATTATGAGTGTTTCGTGACCGTTGATGAGTATGCGGCCCGGGACAGAAAACTCATAATCATATTCGGCCCGCTTAACACGAATACGTGAACAAACTGAAACAATGACGTCACATTTTATATCATTTAAGCAATCAGCTGTAAACGGGACAGAAGGGGTTAAGCACGAATTGCTTGATTTTATAATGAGAACTTTAGCGTAATTTGTAAAATACAGTTTTATTGAAACTTAATGAAAATGAAACGACAAACTCATTCCGAGAAAATGAAAATAAAACTTTGTTCTCGATTCTAGTGTACTTTGTATACACATAAGGGAAGCAACTCTGTAAAAGTAACTGAACAATAGAAATCAATGGAGACAGGAATTTCAACAGGAATTTCAACAGAAGTTATATTAATCAAAGTAATTGAAATAAAATGCTACTATTAGATCTATCAAGTGTATTAAAGACAGTAATGCATAGATTGGCCAGAAAGTGACAATCGGTCCTGAAATGAAAATGCCCTCAGGGTGAAACCTTCGGGGCCATTTTTCATTTTGCGGGTCAATTATCACCTTGCGCCCTGCTTAGCCGTGTATTCATCTCTTATTTGTAACGGTTTCTGGTTATTTCATCTTGATATTTTATTCATATCATTATCATATGAATAATCTTTGAAACTGAATATAATTTAACAGTTAAAACAAACTAATAATAGATGTCAATACTTTTCATCATTAAGATATTTTTCAAATGGTGTATTATCATTGTATTCTCTTTACCCTGCACCACAATGAGTATATCGATACAAAATATATCTAGGAAGTCATTTATTCAGTTATCTGGGGAAAGTATTTTCAAATCAAAGTAAACTTAAGTTTTATTATTCACAAACCACAAAGCCCTATAGAATAACAGCTGACAATCTCTGAAAATATGTTTTACCATGATAGTTCATGCAATTGTTATGAGTGTTTGTCTTAAATAATTTAAAAACTTTATTCTCTAGAGACAATATTCTTATCATATAAAGGTTTCCTAACTGACGTAATTAACAGCTGTCGCTGTTAGTTAAAATTGATAGCTTTCTAATGGCCATAACTGTCAATGTGATAGTTCCTTTTATTAATAAGCAAAGTGTGGAAAACTATAAAAACAAAATTTAACGCAATTCAAAGGCCATGCAGATGTTTGTAATTTTATTATAGCAACAAAATTATAATTGACTTAAATTGGAGAAGGGATTTGTATACAACGTCACATACCCGTTATCTCAAAAACAGTTGTAAACATACAAAGAGGTCATCACTAGGCATCCATGTTAAAAGCTCGCGTGATATTTATTGATGGCATAAACGAAACAAATTGACAATAAAAAGTAAAGAACATAGTGTTATTTCCTAAAGAAACAAAATAATATGTGATATCCCATTTTTGTTAAACACAATATTGTTTAATTTCTTTGAAAAACGTCTTTTCGTTAACATATTAATTTAGTTAATCTATTTATGGACGTTTACGCACTCAGATATATTTTACTTCATCATTAATTCTCTATTGGATAAACTTATGTCCAATTGAACGTGCATTTTTTCTGTAAACCTTTATGAACATGAGCTTTATTTGCATAAATTGAAATAATATTTATATCCAAAACTATTTTTAGCATTTTTTTCTAGAAAAAAAATGTTGTTTGTTACACCTGATAAAAGCAAGTACTCTACACGATGTTAAGTAGATGTCGAAGATGTAATATTATCCCCCGCCGAAAATATTCGGCGGAGGATATAGTAATAGTCTCCGTCCGTCCGTCCGTCCGACCTTCCGTCCGTCCTTCCGTCCGAAATTTTTGTCCGGAGCATATCTCTAAAAGTATTTGAGTTATCAACTTGAAACTTCATAGGTGGATAAACCTCATTGAGGAGGAGTGCAGTGCTAAAGAATGATAACTCTACCTTACATGATTTTTGAGTTATTGCCCTTTGTTATTTTTCAAAATTGATTTTTGTCCAGAGCATAACTCCAAAAGCCTATGAGATATTAACATGAAACTTCATAGGTGCATAAATCTCACTCAGGAGGTGTGCAGTGCACAAGAATGATAACTCTTCCTTTCATAATTTTTGAGTTATTGCCCTTTGTTATTTTTCATACCTAATTTTTCACCTGAGTGGAGCATAATTCAAAAAGTGTTTGAGATATCAAAATGAAATGTCATAGAAGGATAGATCTTATTGAGGAGGAATGATGTGCGCAAGAATGATAACTCTTCCCTATACAATTTTTGAGTTATTGCCCTTTGTTGTTTTTTTCATGCTATTTTGTCCAGAGCTTATCTCAAAAAGTATTTGAGGTATCAACTTGAAACTTCATAGGTGGATGGATCTCATTGAGGAGGAGTGCAGTGCTAAAGAATAATTACTCTACCTTACATGATTTTTGAGTTATTGCCCTTTGTTATTTTTCAAAATTGATTTTTGTCCAGAGCATAACTCCAAAAGCCTATGAGATATTAACATGAAACTTCATAGGTGCATAGATCTTACTCAGGAGGTGTGCAGTGCACAAGAATGATAACTCTGCCTTTCATAATTTTTGAGTTATTGCCCTTTGTTATTTTTCATACCTAATTTTTCACCTGAGTGGAGCATAATTCAAAAAGTGTTTGAGATATCAACATGAAATGTCATAGAAGGATAGATCGTATTGAGGAGGAATGTTGTGCGCAAGAATGATAACTCTTCCCTATACAATTTTTGAGTTATTGCCCTTTGTTGTTTTTTTCATGCTATTTTGTCCAGAGCTTATCTCAAAAAGTATTTGAGGTATCAACTTGAAATTTCATAGGTGGATGGATCTCATTGAGGAGGAGTGCAGTGCTAAAGAATGATAACTCTGCCCTGTATTATTTTTGAGTTATTGCCCTTTGTTATTTTTCAAAATTAATTTTTGTCCAGAGCATAACTAAAAAAACCTTTGAGATATCAAAATGAAACTTCATAGGTGGATAAACCTCATTGAGGAGGAGTGCAGTGCACAAGAATGATAACTCTACCTTACATTATTTTTGAGTTATTGCCCTTTGTTATTTTTCAAAATTGATTTTTGTCCAGAGCATAACTCCAAAAGCCTATGAGATATTCACATGAAACTTCATAGGTGCATAGATCTCACTCAGGAGGTGTGCAGTGCACAAGAATGATAACTCTTCCTTTCATAATTTTTGAGTTATTGCCCTTTGTTATTTTTCATACCTAATTTTTCACCTGAGTGGAGCATAATTCAGAAAGTGTTTGAGATATCAAAATGAAATGTCATAGAAGGATAGATCTTATTGAGGAGGAATGATGTGCGCAAGAATGATAACTCTTCCCTATACAATTTTTGAGTTATTGTCCTTTGTTGTTTTTTTTCATGCTATTTTGTCCAGAGCTTATCTCAAAAAGTATTTGAGGTATCAACTTGAAACTTCATGGGTGGATGGATCTCATTGAGGAGGAGTGCAGTGCTAAAGAATGATAACTCTACCTTACATGATTTTTGAGTTATTGCCCTTTGTTATTTTTCAAAATTGATTTTTGTCCAGAGCATAACTCCAAAAGCCTATGAGATATTAACATGAAACTTCATAGGTGCATAGATCTTACTCAGGAGGTGTGCAGTGCACAAGAATGATAACTCTGCCTTTCATAATTTTTGAGTTATTGCCCTTTGTTATTTTTCATACCTAATTTTTCACCTGAGTGGAGCATAATTCAAAAAGTGTTTGAGATATCAAAATGAAATGTCATAGAAGGATAGATCTTATTGAGGAGGAATGATGTGCGCAAGAATGATAACTCTTCCCTATACAATTTTTGAGTTATTGCCCTTTGTTGTTTTTTTCATGCTATTTTGTCCAGAGCTTATCTCAAAAAGTATTTGAGGTATCAACTTGAAACTTCATAGGTGGATGGATCTCATTGAGGAGGAGTGCAGTGCTAAAGAATGATAACTCTACCTTACATGATTTTTGAGTTATTGCCCTTTGTTATTTTTCAAAATTGATTTTTGTCCAGAGCATAACTCCAAAAGCCTATGAGATATTAACATGAAACTTCATAGGTGCATAGATCTCACTCAGGAGGTGTGCAGTGCACAAGAATGATAACTCTTCCTTTCATAATTTTTGAGTTATTGCCCTTTGTTATTTTTCATACCTAATTTTTCACCTGAGTGGAGCATAACTCAAAAAGTGTTTGAGATATCAACATGAAATGTCATAGAAGGATAGATCTTATTGAGGAGGAATGTTGTGCGCAAGAATGATAACTCTTCCCTATACAATTTTTGAGTTATTGCCCTTTGTTGTTTTTTTTTCATGCTATTTTGTCCAGAGCTTATCTCAAAAAGTATTTGAGGTATCAACTTGAAACTTCATAGGTGGATGGATCTCATTGAGGAGGAGTGCAGTGCTAAAGAATGATAACTCTACCTTACATGATTTTTGAGTTATTGCCCTTTGTTATTTTTCAAAATTGATTTTTGTCCAGAGCATAACTCCAAAAGCCTATGAGATATTAACATGAAACTTCATAGGTGCATAGATCTTACTCAGGAGGTGTGCAGTGCACAAGAATGATAACTCTGCCTTTCATAATTTTTGAGTTATTGCCCTTTGTTATTTTTCATACCTAATTTTTCACCTGAGTGGAGCATAATTCAAAAAGTGTTTGAGATATCAACATGAAATGTCATAGAAGGATAGATCGTATTGAGGAGGAATGTTGTGCGCAAGAATGATAACTCTTCCCTATACAATTTTTGAGTTATTGCCCTTTGTTGTTTTTTTTCATGCTATTTTGTCCAGAGCTTATCTCAAAAAGTATTTGAGGTATCAACTTGAAACTTCATAGGTGGATGGATCTCATTGAGGAGGAGTGCAGTGCTAAAGAATGATAACTCTGCCCTGTATTATTTTTGAGTTATTGCCCTTTGTTATTTTTCAAAATTAATTTTTGTCCAGAGCATAACTAAAAAAACCTTTGAGATATCAAAATGAAACTTCATAGGTGCATAGATCTCACTCAGGAGGTGTGCACTGCACAAGAATGATAACTCTACCTATTATATTTTTTGAGTTATTGCCCTTTGTTATTTTTCAAACTTAATTTTTCAATTCAATTTTTTTCTCAAAAAGTATTTGAGGTATCAACTTGAAACTTCATAGGTGGATAGATTTTACTGAGGAGGGATGTAGCACACAAGAATGATAACCTACCCTGCATTATTTTTCAGTTATTGCCCTTTGTTATTTTCAGCCATCAGTATTCACATAGGTTTCAAATCTGTAATCACTATAGCCATCAGTTTTCATTACCAAAAGACCTCTTAAAATGGAATTATTCTGCTCTACTACATATACATTCTTCCAATGAGCAAACACATTCGGCGGGGGATGGCCATGTTGACATGGCTCTTGTTACTATAAAAGCGAGCTCTTTATTCTCAATAACAATATAATTTTGACATCATAATCGTTTACTTAACAAATCAGTGATTCAAAATCGTCATAAATTCTATGCTTTGATTTGTCAACGTGAAGTTAATGAAAATTTTTATTTTCCAGCACCAAAAAAAACAG
>NW_026862675.1:0-42692 GCF_026571515.1 Ruditapes philippinarum
TTTCCCCCCTGCACTAAGCGTGAGACTCAGATTTAAAGGAGGAATCACGTTCTCATGCTATGGCCTGAATTTCTCACTCATTTAACATAATTACATATATTCTTATCTATTTAAAACTCGCTGACTCGCAGTATGCGTTTACTAGCGCATCTTTGAGGCGACCTCAAGCCGCGATCATTTCTCGATTCGAGGCGAAAGATCCGTTTATTTATTTTGTATGTTCATAAGCGGATAATTTTGCATATTACAATTAATACAGATTCCCTTGTATTGAAGACGATCATGTAGGATCCTCAATTTGTGTGAATATGGTTTTCGGAGAAGCTCGTTTTTGTCTGCACATAATACAGTGCTATGTAGAGCCTATGAAAATGATGAACTATGCATTTTATGTTTTATATCTTCTTATTTTTTAATATTGGGTTTAACGCCGCTTTCAACAGTATTTCAATTATAGCTGAGTGAATTTAACAAAACCAGTGTTTCTCACAGTATCAACTTCTCTGACAGGAGTCCGAGGTGGACCTTGAAACATTTCATACACAGTAAACAATTCTAAAGGATAATCTATTAGTACAATACGCAATCGTGTCTCGAATTCATGCCCTCCGAATTCAGCGTAAGACCACTTTACCGATTACAGAATATTCAAAGTTAAAAACCCGATTATGATCTCCCTTGATAAGGCAGAAGTCCACTTTATTGTTTACATCATAAACACGTGTGTTTTTTCGTTGTTTTTTGTTTTTGCTTTTTTTTATTTTTCTATTTTTTTTAAAGCAAACTGTATTGTATTCAAAATGAACACGATAACTTCAACATAATACATTAATCGTATTCAGTGGTAACAAAAGTTGCACAAGGTATCTAATAATTATATTTTGTATTCAATTAAAATATACAGTATAACATCTACAAAGAAATGCCCTTTGTTGCCTAGAGCGGTTGCTCTACAGAGGTAAAATGTAGTGGAACTCTTTAGAAATAAATAATTATTTGAGGGCCGATTTGTTATACTGTAATGAAAAAGCGGTAAGTAGGTTTACGTAAATCCGAGTTCCAAAAAGTTTTATAGTTTGTCATTTTCTAATTATGACATTTTAGTTAGATTATAATTATATAATCTATGTATTGCACATACTTAATCAAAGCACAGAAGGCGCTGAATTTGTTTGGGTCTCAGAATGTAAGAAAGGTGCAGGTTGTGAGATTATATGTTTAGTGCCACCAATGCTTTCCAGCGTTTTTATTGTAGTAAATTGGCTATAAGACTTATTGCAACATTGATATTCAATCCAATGTTTATTTGACTTTAACAATTTAAAAAAATGAGTTACCTTTACTGGGATTTGAACTCCAGACCTCTCGCTTCCTAAGCGAGCCCGAAAACCCTTCAGCCACGGTGAATTTATATGTGAACGGCCTGAAGAAAACCATATTATTCTAAATTAGGACTTGTAACGACTTTAACTGTTGTTTAACACAGATGTAAATAATCCTGGAGCTTACTATAAGCATGTATATTTATAAAGAATCAAAGGGCTGCAAGTTCTGTGGTATTTTCTGATCTTTGCAATCTAAATCGTACTGTATATCTGTATGCATTTTCCTGTATAAGTTTATTTTTATGTATTATAATTCCTTTTGTAAGGCACCAGAGTTTGATACATACGGAATTCACCATGACTAGAGTTGCATCAAAAAATCATTTATGTTCTTTTTTACGACAGCCACACTTTATCCTTGTATATCATGGCTACTTCCTTAACAAAAACACTTAAAAAAAAGAATTTAACAAAAAAAAAAAGTTTCCTCGACTGGGATTCGAACTCGAGACCTCTCACTCACGAAGCGAGCGCGTTACCACTGTACCACGGAGAAGTTATACCAATAATCTCTGAATAATATCAAGTCATTCTAAATTTAGAACTTCCATTGCAGTTCGGGTTTGCAATCCTTATTAATTTCGAGGTATTTTGTTCAGGGTAAACCTGTTGTTTAAAATTGAAGTAAATATTTTAGCGAAAATCCTCTCGCCCAAACAGTCCGGCATGTAGAATCTATATATATTCCACTACTCGGTTTGTGTAGTATTCGGTAATCGACATGGCTAATAATAGTATTTTCATTGATAAAATCATATTCATCCGCGTAATTTGTGATTGTGCATTTATTAACAATTCTATAAGCCAACGCTATTGTTTAACTTTAAATGCGTTGTAATTTGTTTGATACTTGTAACAAAATAAAATATTTCTTTCTTTTAAATCGCTAGTTTTAAGCTGTTTTGAGAACTACTTGTTGTAAGGTTTGTCGTAAACTTCTGTGTCAGAGATTGAATGTCCGCTTTGTATTTAGTTATTTTCGATCAGAAAATACAATAAAACAATATTAGAAATCTTCGACCATTCGGGAATTACTTTGCTTGAAAATTGATGCGCCTGTCTTTGACCATCTTTACGCAGTGATCTCCCCTGAATTTTTCGGCTTTAGTGTACATACAAAAGGGAAGTAACCGCTTCAAAAAAGTGGACTACTTTCGGCATTTGCAATTAACAACATTAGACTCTGAAATTTCGCTACCATTATTTGTTTGGTCTGACGACCCAAACAAATAAAAATGGTAAGCAAAAATAAATGTTTTTGTTTCTTGTACAGTTGTTTTTAAATATTCTTAACATATTTGAATATTATTTCTGAATTTAATTTATCACTTAATTCACATTTGTACCATATCTATTTTAATTGCATCTTTACGATGTGTTTTGACGCCGAGGCTCGTCTGTCTGTATGTGATTTTATGAAAGTGTTTAAAAGCTGAATGTAACGTAAAATAAATATTCTAACTTATAAGCTAAGCGACCTAGTATTCTTACTTCATTCATACAGCAATATGTGAATCTTATTTTTTGGCGCTGAAACTAGTTGATTCAAATAATAATATAACACTTTTCACTCTTTCATTACAAACATCAAAATATAAAATCAAAATTAAAAGATGTATGAGACTGCGTCTTGCAAATTAGAAACGTATTTAAGATTAAACATTGTAAATTTGCTGATCTAGCGCATGCTTTCAATGAGAAGATAATCAATAATTTAAAAAATATACATTTCATCAAGTTCCTGTGTTGTTTATACTTACTATCGTAATGTTTGACGTAAGAAAATTGTTATTTGGTTCTATTCTTTGAACTCAAACGTCTATTAACGCCACCAAAACCATTACGTTACATTCCCTTTATTTTATTTTAAAACAGTAAGAGCAAAATATCTTACGCGTTGACCCTATATTTTTATTGCATAAATATTTTCCTTCACTTTCTCACTACACGCTCGAAAAATTATAGCAAAGCTCACCGCGTTGATTTTTTTTTTATTACACAATCTTTATTGCGAAATCGCGCGGTATTTGCATCAGATATGGACTTCAGAATGTAGAGAAAAATGACGTAGAATCGCAGACTACGAGTATTAAGCAAATGTTAAAGAAAGATATCATTACAAAGACATACATTTACTGAACACTATAAAATTAAAACGAAGGAAATCGGATGAACATTGATAAGAACAGATTGGTTTACTGAGAAAAAGACGCAATTTCGCCGCCACCGATAGAGGGCGCTTTGACGTCATAGTATCGCTGTTTATTTATAAAATAATACTGCAGAAGTAAAGCTCACATATCTATATGTTTGCAAACAAAAAATCATCAAGATCTGAGATGTTGTCAAATTTCGGTCGGAAAGTAGCGAGCTACCTTAAGATTGATTACATGCTTATATCTCAATTATCTCCGGAAAAAGAGTGTACAAAATTAAAATCTATCTGTATCTTATCGATAGTTAACAGGCAACTCCTTAAAGGCCCATTATGCCTCAGATATGCTTAACTGATATCATAGTCAAAAGAACTATAATTTTGGTGTCCTGTCATAGTTTCAAAAGGGTTACTTATTAGCCAATTACCTTAACAATATTTTGCTTCAGTCTATATATAGCTGTTGTCAATAAGTACAGTTTATTCATTTTTTATTTTGTACGGAAGTCAAAATATTACTTTGTTACATGTTGCTGCTATTATAACAAGTATATCAGTCATATTTTGTTTTCTGTACAAATAAAATCAACAAACTTGTGTCATTGCAACCTATTTAGGTAAAAAATGAAATGTTTTCTTATTTCCCATTTTATTTCTGCAGATATGTTTAAAAGAATATTGACTTTTCTTGAACTTTTAGTAGTTTGTTTTCCTCAAGGTTGATTTTCGTGAAAGAGTTTTGCTCAACTGGAGGCATGCAGCTTCAAACACCTGTAATAAAATAATGGAAAATAGTTTGAGACACGTTATCTATTTTTGACATACTTGTGTTGTTTGCGTTTTTAACTTATTTGCATCTTTAAAATGTGCAAGTATGTTTGCAAGAGTTATCTGCTCTGTTTGAACCACTAAAAGAAGAATACAATGAATATTTTGAGCAAAGTGGTTTCTAAACGAGTATGATAACATTGGACAATGTTTTTTTCTTTTTTATCTGTTAGCAGACCATCCAATATAAATACATTTTCTTTACTTTCTTTCTGCTGCAGTCGTTGATAGTAAGCGTTTTGCATGACTCTGCTTTTTGATTATCGTCATAGATTCAAAGAACAATGAGAATTCTTGATAATTTCAGTCAGCTCTACCTTATGCAACAAGTATTCTGATATGCTGATATGTTTCCTGAATTTATTTACCCAATAAAATCTATACCATCGGAAAACTGAATCACGAACAATTTCTTCATTTGTAACAAGTAAGTCATCGTCTTTTATTGTAACAAACAAAAAACAAATTCCTCCGTGTCTAAGTCTTTAGCTTGACTTGACACATGTTAAGTTTTCCATAATAAATGAAACCAGGGACGTCAACAAAAGAAGATCTTTCAAACTGTTGCAGATACACAAAGTCATCGTTACATTTTCTCATTTCCGACAGAAACATAGCATCGAAATATTCTAAAGCGGAAGCAAGAACTACTTTATTAATTTTAGCGGAGGGATTTTTGCTGTTCTATGATCTCAACTTCGTTATGTCTTCCGGCGAAGTAAAATTCTCTAAGCGTGAATACCTTCAAACGAAGTGGTTCTACTGAAGACTCCACTACTGACAACTCTTTCTAAATGTCTTGAAACTAAATGCACGTAAACATGATATAACTTAATTTGTAAATCAAAAGGAAGATATTGTACGGTAATTTGCTGTGGTTGTGGTTGTTGTTGTTTTGGTTGTTGTAATTGTTGTTGATGATGATGTTGTTGTTGTTGTTGTTGTTGATGATGATGATGATGATGATGATGATGATGATGATGATGATAATGATGATTATCATTATTATTATTAATTATTATTATTATTATTATTATTATTATTATGTTTATGAGTTTTGTTTTTGATTTGTTATAGCTGGTCTTGTAGTAGTAGTAGTTGTTGTTGTTGTTATTTTGCTTTATTATATATAACATGGCGGACAAGGGCATGCGATCTAGCATTTGACTCTTTAGTCGGTAAATTTCGTTTACGTTACGATTTATTTGTAAATCGATATGTTTGTATATAACATAAATAAAAAATAAAGAATCCCTTTTAGAGGTTTTCTGTACATAAAGTAGGCACTCAGTCACATTGGCAAAGTTGTGTACTTAAAGTAGGCACTCATTAACAGTGGCAAAGTTCTGTACATGAAGTAGGCACTCATTAACAATGGCAAAATTAGTACATAAAGTAGACACTCTGTCACAGTGAAAAGTCCAGTACATACAATGGACACTCAGTCACATTCACTGTGGCAAAATTTTGTACATAAAGTAAGCACTCAGTCACATTAGCAAAGTTCTGTATTTAAAAAAAACACTCAGTAACAGTGGCAAAGTTATTATTTGTAAATCGATATGTTTGTATATAACAGTTGTTAATTGGTCTAAATAAAAATTAAAGAATCCCTTTTAGAGGTTTTCTGTACATAAAGTAGGCACTCAGTCACATTGGCAAAGTTGTGTACTTAAAGTAGGTACCCAGTCACAGTGGCGAAGTTCTGTATATAAGTAGGCACTCAGTTACAGTCACTGTAGCAACGTCCTGTACATAACGTAAACACTTAGTCACATTGGCACAGGTTTGTGTTGAAAGTAGGCATTCAGTAACAGTGGTAAAGTTGTGTATATAAGTGGGCACTCAGTCACAGTCACTGTGACAACGTTATGTACATAACGTAGTCACTTAGTCACAGTGGCTAAGGTCTGTGTTGAAAGTAGGCACTCAGTAACAGACGCAAAGCTGTGTACTTAAAGTAGGCCCTCAGACACAGTGGCATAATTCTGTATATTAAATACACACTCAGTAATAGAACATAAAGTAGGCACTCGGTCACAGTTACTCTGGCAAAGTTATGTACATAAAGTAGGCACTCAGTCACATTGGCAAAGTTATGAACATAAAGTAGGCACTCAGTCACAGTGGCAAAGTTATGTACATAAAGTAGGCACTCAGTCACAGGGTCATTGTTATGTACATAAAGTTTTCACTCATTCACAATGACAAAGTTAACACACAGTACCGTTAAACAATTCCTTATATTAATAACATTTACAAGCAAACATCTAGGAACACAATCTATTGTCAAGATATATTTTATGTCAATCTTATTGTTCAAAGAAGTAAAACTTGCTTGTGTATTATGTCATTTTTTAAAGACACGTTATGTATCAGAGATCCATATTTTCATTTTTTTAAATGTTAACATGTGTTAAGTTATATTTCAATGATATATTTACAGTATGTTAGATGTATAACAAATGAAAAACTGCAGAAAGTTGCGTCGAACATGCAGTTATTTGTTTTAAAGGTAGCAACATGTATATTTAGTAGTATTGTGACATTCATACAAAAAACAAATTCACTAAAATCATACACATTACCAACAGAGCTTAAGCTAGATATAAAATATAGTTAATGGATAAGGTCTCTGGCAAATGAATTTTTCTTCGAAAACTAAAAAAGATACTGCAAAATAAAATAAAAAACGTTTTTGAGAGATAAAATCGGTATAATGGGCATTTTAAACATTGTCTACAAATATATGACAGAATCATAAATAAATAACGGAAAACATGCTTCAAATCACTCTACAGTTATTCAATTCAAACAGGGTTGTGATTTAGTGGAAAGGATCAGAAACAAGAAGTATATTTTAAACAAAATATACTCGGGCGGGTAAAACTGCTTTTACTTGCATAGATTATTTCGAAGATTTGCAATAGCACTTTTAATTTTAGATCTGGTAGTGTCTTTCGGCATGCATATAAGCTTCCAGGTTACTGAGCTTTATTGGTTGTCTCGTTATTTTGGACAACATTTTTAGAATGCATTTAAGAATGTTAAATTAATTTTTCACCAGAGAATTAATGCAATATCAAAAGCAGTGCAAAATGTCAAATAGGGAAAGTTCTAAGATCTCAAATTTCCTAGATTTTTTTTTCGATACTCCTTTCGATCATTTAATAATTTAAAAAAACAATAGATCAAGAATAAATTTATATTCTGACATTGTGAAAAGAACATGAATGTATAATCTTTATGAAGGTTAGTTTCTTACACTTACACTGCTTTATCACCATATAAATTGTCCATTCCGGTAAATTGTCCAAATACAATACGTATTGTTATAAATCACTGAAAATGATCACAAAGCAAACATAATGACATGGAAATGTCGTTACTAATATTACAAGATAATTTATGATATATTTAGTGTAAAAAAAAGAGAGAAAAAAGGATGAAATTTGTTGAAGACAAAGTATAAGTGGTAGAAAGTAATTCCTTTCATATATCATCTATTGGAAAACATATAAAGAAATAAGCACTTTTACCTGATAACGTATAATACATGTTTTAACATAGAACTGTATGGTAAACATTACCTTACTGTAGGTGTGTTACGCTTTGAACAGTAGTTTACTGCATCACCTGATAATTGGAGGAAAACTCCAATCGTATAATGTTTTCTATAAATTGTTTGTAAAATACGGCAATATACGTATAGGTATAAAATACGGCAATATACGTATAGGTATAATATACGGCAATATACGTATAGGTATAAAATACGGCAATATACGTATAGGTATAAAATACGGCAATTTACGTATAGGTATAAAATACGGCAATTTACGTATAGGTATAAAATACGGCAATTTAACGTATAGGTATAAAATACGGCAATTTTACGTATAGGTATAAAATACGGCAATTTACGTATAGGTATAAAATACGGGCAATATACGTATAGGTATAAAATACGGCAATATACGTATAGGTATAAAAATACGGCAATTTACGTATAGGTATAAAAATACGCCAATGTACGTATAGGTATCAGTAGTTTTCTATAAATTGTTTGTAAAATACGGCAATTTACGTATAGGTATAAAAAACGACAATTTACGTATAGTAGTATAACATACGGCAATTTACGTATAGGTATAACATACGGCAAATTTACGTATAGGTATAACATACGGCAATTTTATGTATAGGTATAAAATACGGCAATATACGTATAGGTATAAAATACGGCAATTTATGTATAGGTAAAAATACGGCAATATACGTATAGGTATAAAATACGGCAATATACGTATAGGTATAAAATACGGCAATATACGTTATAGGTATAAAATACGGCAATATACGTATAGGTATAAAATACGGCAATATACGTATAGGTATAAAATACGGCAATATACGTATAGGTATAAAATACGGCAATATACGTATAGGTATAAAATACGGCAATATACGTATAGGTATAAAAATACGGCAATATACGTATAGGTATAAAATACGGCAATTTACGTATAGGTATAAAAATACGGCAATTTTACGTATAGGTATAAAAATACGGCAATTTACGTATAGGTATAAAAATACGGCAATTTACGTATAGGTATAAAATACGGCAATTTACGTATAGGTATAAAATACGGCAATATACGTATAGATATAAAATACGGCAATATACGTATAGGTATAAAATACGGCAATTTACGTATAGGTATAAAATACGGCAATTTACGTATAGGTATAAAATACGGCAATATACGTATAGGTATAAAATACGGCAATATACGTTGAGCTTGATACCCTCAACGTAGATAACTCTAGTGTATTATATTATTACATATTATATAGAAAACGTTTATTACAAATCATGATACAAAATGTAATGCATGTGTGTTCACATGTACATATACATATTTTAATTCCCATTTTACAAGTATGTGATAGTACTTTTCGTTTGTTTTTGTTTAATGTTGCCATTTATAATGTCATGTATTACCTTAAGTTGACAGTGAGATGCTATATAACAATTTATTATGTGATGAATCACGTGATTATGTATTAAAAAACGTATGTAATAAATATATTTATCATTGAAAAAAGATATTAACCAGTTTCCCCCTAACTTTATACTTTAAAAATGGAATAATTTTGATTTTTTTTAATTCAATTTGGGGATATAAATGCGTTAAGAATTTTGTGATAATGGTCAAGTGGATATGTTTAAAAAAGCCCGAAAAAATTTTTGAAAAAATTAAAAATATTTTTGCCGTAAAAAGACATTAGAAAAGGGGAATTTTAAAAAACGGCCAACCTACTTCTAAAAAGTTTATGGGGCTTAATAATTATTAATACATTTGGTCGTCTTGAAATTCAAAGGGGGTATTTTAAGGCGCAGTATGTATAACCAGGGGGAATTTTTCGATGGGCTTTAATAATTTAGGGAATATTTTTAAATCATAATAATGGTCTTTTAAATTTAGGCGATATCTTTTGATGGTCCAAATATTTTTTGATGGTCCTTGGGGAAAAATCAGTAAGGTGTTCCCCTGGAAAGATCGGGTCGGGGAAAGATTAATTGGGGGATCTATTATGGTATTGATAATTCGGTGGATATTCATGATGGCCTTGAAAATTCAACGGATGTTATGATGGTCTTGATAATTCAGGCGATATTTATGATTGTCTTGATAATTTAATGGATATTTATAATGGTTATCATTCAGGTGATATCTATAATAATATTGATAATTCAGTGGATATTTATAATGGGCAGATAAAATTAACGGATATTTTTGAATTTGGGTTTTATAAATTTTTAAAGGGTATTTATGGTGGGTTTTTTAAAAAAATTTAAAAAGATATCTTTATTCCCCCCTTTATATTTTTTAAGGGGAAAATAATGGGGGGTGTAACGCGTTTATGATAAAATTTTTGGGGGATTTTTTTTCAACATTTTATTTTCCCATAATGAGTACAAAGAAAGAAGTTAAAAAAGAAATTTACGGTTTAGTTTAAAAACATTGACTTAAAAATTTGAAAGAAAAGGGACAAATAAAATGCCCGAAATTTCCCCGTTTTGGGGTTTTCTAAATTTCCCAAAAATTTTAACCAACAGAAATTTTGGGTTTTTTAAAACAAACCCACCGGTTTCCTTTTTTTCCTTTTTAAAATGGGAAATTTTTTTCCATAATGAAAGGTCTGTGTTAACAAAAATAATCATGTTGATAGTATATAGTATCATATGTAACAACAAACGATTGACTAATTGTACATGAATGTTGCTGGTAATTTTAAGACTTGATATGACATATCTATATAGAGCAGGTGATAAATTATTCTGAAACAAATTGTATAATTTATCATATGAATGTTCACAATAAATCACTTATATACTATAAACATTTGCTGTTGTTTTTTTTTTTTTTAATTTCTTATAAGTGTATATCCATGTTTTTAAACTGTTTATGGGAAAAGTGCCCATTATTGACCTATCCACTTTAAAGAACTAAATGAAGTTGTTTGATTGTTATTATTTTTGTATAGAGTTTACGTCACATCGACATTTTCAAAGTCATGTAGTGACGTATTGAAGTATTACTGTTGGAGGAAAACCTTATTCGCCCTCCATGCATTATTTCAACCAAAAAATGCTACCGACGTTCCGTAAGCTAGCTGGGTTGTTTCCTCACATAAAAGAATGCAAAGTCTTTAGCGGCCTGGCGGGTTTCGAACCCACAGCGGCGAGGGGTTAAATGTGTCATTAGGCTTTTATAGACATAAGACACATTCGTTCATTTGGGTTTGTGTGCGTGTGTGCGTGCGTGTGTGTGCGTGCGTGCGTGCGTGTCTGAGCTCGGGCGTGCGTGAATTTCAATTGACATCAATTTTACGCTTTCTTTCTCGGCCGTTACTTTCTATGATCTCGTATTCGTCGTCACCAGCTGGAAACGAGCGTCCAGATAGCCTGATGTTTTCGTCCTATGTTAATTCAATTGTTTCGTATGAAGCTGAAATAGTATCGCCAATTTGTCGGAAAATATCATCGATAGCACATTGCTTTAGTTTTTTCACCGGAAATCGTATTTCTCCATTAAACGTTCTGAATACTGCTTTTTATCACAGGTGTTCGACACGTTTTCATGACTAACACTATTCCTCTACAACCGACAAACCCTGTAACATCATCCAAACATAGTCAAAGTATTGACAAAAATCACTTGTATGAAGTAAAAAATATGACTCTTAAAAATGAATGCTTATTGTATTCTAATATGGGTTTACTACACATGACTGTGGCGCCGTTATATGTCGCAACGCCGCTAAATGTCGCACTTGCCGCTAAATGTCGCACCATTGCCGCTAAATGTCGCCAACCGCCGCTAAATGTCGCAAAATCATTTACCGTTAAATGTCGCAATGTTAACGTTAAATGTCGCACGAATTTGTCCTACCGTTAAATGTCCCAACACTACCGTTAAATGTTGCAAGATGTAATTTTATGTCGGACTTGAGTTTTTTTGTTGTATTATATCAGTTAAATCTGCCTTCTCAGGACGAATTAGGTCTGTTTGAAAGTGAGTGATTTTATTATATATAAAAAAGGGGTTGAAAAGTATACAACGATAATATATACATGTACTCATATTATAAATAAATGTATATTGTTTTGCGTTCGATGTTTACGTGATCTAATACAATACATTATACAGATATAATTAATATCGTCGTTACACATGTATAATGTATGTCTTGTGTGTGTGTGTTTTTTTTTGTTTTGTTTTTTTATTGTCAGGTTAAATTTTATTGAAATATTTAGTTATGAAGCGTAACAGATTAAGATTTTCATTACAGCAAAAGCAAACATGTGGCAATAAAATATAAAAAGCCTAGATTCTCTGGCCAATACGGCTACCTGTATTCAACCAAATATCAAGGCCAATATGAGCATAACTAATTATTGGTATTCTTATTTAATGATATTTTCCGAGAATCTACCATAGTATAAAGCGACTTGACAAGTAAAATATCACTTGCCATAATGTCCAACGTAAATGGTGTTTGACAAATGGTAAACTGTACTAAATGTTCTGTACGTTTTCTAATTTTGACATCTGCTTACTCAACTGCCGGCATATGATATGATAATATCTGCTAATCGTGAAATTCGTTCATATCTAACACCCAACCGCGGATCGGCAAACCTGCGAGAAATACTAAATAATCGAGGAGTTCCACACGAATGCTAAATGCAAGATTTTAAAATGATCCAAAACAATTCCCATTTCGAATAAGACCAAGCTTTTCTGTCGATTTTCGTGTTGACCGTGCATTTCATACTGTGCATGTTTTTCGCGTATTTACCATTTTTGTTAAAATAAAAGTTTTGCCTTGATATTCAAACAATATTTCAAGTTTGAAATGAATAATTGTGATGGTTTTGGGGGAAAATATAAAAAGGGAGATAATTGAGCAAAAATGCCTTTCAAGATCATCTTAGTTCCTTTAGAAATGCATTTTGCTTTTATATGAAATAAGTATTTTATGTTTTAAGTGAATATGTTTGAACGTTTTTGAGCAATAAGCTGTAACCAAAAGGCTAATCAAGACGAAAACATAATTGAAAACTTAACCAAAAAGGTTAACCAACGCCGAAAAGTTTAGCTTTTTATTAATGAAAAAAAAATTCCCTTAAAATTTTGCCAACATTTTAACAAGTCATATCTAAGTGATTGCATCTGGAAACCCGTTGAACATTTCAAAACAAGGCATTGGCAAAACGCAAGTTAACCATTTTTAAAGTGTTCTTATTACATAATTACATGTTTACGTAATAAATGTTGAATAAAATCTCCGTGGCAACATTGTGTCATCACCGGGGCAATGCCGTTTGGATGGATGCGGTATAGATCCGGTGGTTTCCCGGCAATTCGCTGTTCCAAGCCGATAGAACACGGTTTTGGGCTTCCTCCCGGTGAGTGCTGGTGAGCCCCGGTTGAATTAAACATTTTAATACAACCGTGGCGATCTCTCAGTTTGTTCCGGTTCACCATGGTTTGTCCCCTTACTTTACGGAATTGCAACAGTCCAACGCCGGTTTACCACGGTTGATTCCGGTTGACTAAACCGTGGCAAACCGGAACACCAAACCGAGACTGTGTAAATGGGGCTTAAACCGCCCTAGCATGACTGTATTACTATTACTACTAGCTAGAAAAAAAAATCTTCAAATCAAATTAAACCGAATTCTGATCGTAACAATATCATAATACCTTTAAGATGTTGTCAATCAGGGTTATAAATGAAAAAGGGAGACAAAAGAAAAATACTTATCTATTGAGTCTTGAATTTCAATTGTATCTTTCTAGAATACGCTTTCTAGCGTCAATATTACATTATATAGCAGCTCAAAACCTCGATATTTAGATTCATAAAAGAAAACAATTAAACAAAAATACTTTTTTAAAAGGCAATTACAGTAAAAATAACTATGAGAGCGTTAAAGAGTAAAATATTACTACTTTTAAGCATGATTTTAACATGAATTTATATTTTGCGACATTTAACGGTAGTGTTGCGACATTTAACGGTAGGACATATTCGTGCGACATTTAACGTTATAATTGCGACATTTAACAGCAAATGATTTTGCGACATTGAGCGGCGGTTGCGACATTTAGCGGCAATGGTGCGACATTTAGCGGCAAGTGCTACATTTAGCGGCGTTGCGACATATAACGGCGCCACAATGACTCATTACAGTATCTGTATGTTTGTATATGGTTTTAAATAAAGTTTTTTTTTCTTTCTTTTTCTTTTTTTTCGTCATTTTGTAGCACTTTAAAACTCGTAAAAGATTGAATAGCGTTATCAGTTACCTAGATGCGAATAAAAACCGTTTAGTTCAACGTAATTTGTCTATTTTATGCATATGTCCTGCATTCAAACTCAAAAACATACTAGACTTTTATACAGAATGGAACACTGTAGTTCTTTACATTTAATTCAACACTTGAAAAAGCTTAATTTATTTGGTTACTGTTAACCATTATTTCCAACATAACTGGTAAAATTGTGTACGGTTGTATGAAATATATTTAATTCACTTACATATAATTTATCTATTTTTACCCAACTGTATCTAAAGGGAAGTAAATGCAACCATATCTGTCATGTCAAACTATACTTGTTATCTCCCTTCATCTACCATATATGCGCACTTCATTACATTGAGTATTTAAGTAATCATTGTATTTTTATTCTATTCCCTATCTTTTTTCTTGTTGTTAATCTTTATTCTTCTCTATTTATACCTTGGAAATGGTTCGCATGTTTACTGAAATAGCATATTCATTTTGTTCAATATTGTTCACGCAACATAATATTGTGTTATATGTTTAAATGTTGATATGACTATTAAGCAGTAATCTACGGTGGCACTGAGGTGATATGTGTGTGTGTTTAACTTATCTCGTGCGCACGAAGTACTACTACGAAGTGCTCACGAGGTAATTAAATTGTGCGCACGATATACTATGTCGTGGCCAAGAGTTAATAAGACGTGCGCACGAGATAATTAATTCGTGGGCACGAGATACTACGTCACGGCCACGAGTTACAATGTCGCGGGCACGAGCTTATTAAGCCGTAGGCACGATAAAATTACTGCGCACTACATACGATGTCGTGGCCACGTGTTACTAAGTCGTGCGCACGAGATAATTATGTCGTAGGCACGAGAAACTATGTCATGGTGACGAGATACTAGGTCTATATTTTAATAACCAAAATTTATATAACCAGTTGTCAAATGGCCTAAGTTAATAGTCCCCATCAACGTTGTCTTTAAATGCCTTTCACTTCAAGAATATGAACGTAAACTCGTAGATTCGAATCCTGGTTCAGCCACTTTAACATCTTTCCTTATTTACATGTAAAAATTGCTCTACTACAAAACCATTTTGATTATGTGTGTGTGTATTAAATATGTGTAGTATTTTTATTTGTATTATAAACGCGAAGTACTTTTTATTAAAGATAATGTAATGAAATAAAACATGTAACTGTTAAAAAACACGACTTAAGTTCATAAGAAATTTACGATATGAGGTCAGTTTAAATTAAGGGTTGTATAAATTTACGATTTATTACTCTGTCAAAGTAGTCCTCCTCGAAATCAAATGTTAAACAATCAATGAATTAACTAAAGTAAGCCGCACCTCCCTCCCCCTCTTTGAATATATTTAGAAGAGTGTGAAACATTAGATACTAATTTAAATGTCATAACTAGCATGCTAAGCAGTCATGAGCTTCACACATTTATTGTAACAGTCAATAAAATAGAATTTCCAATAAACCTGCATTGTGGCGCCGTTATATGTCGTAACACCGCTAAATGTCGCACTTGCCGCTAAATGTCGCACCATTGCCGCAGCTAAATGTCGCAAAATGTATACCGTTCTATGTCGCAACTGTAACGTTAAATGTCACACGATTTTCCCTTACCGTTAAATGGCGCAACACCACCGTTAAATGTCGCAACATTTAAATTCACATACAAAATCTTATTTTATGACAAAATACAAAATCTTGTATTATGTCACTATTCAAAATCTTGTATTATGTCACTATACAAAATCTTGTATTATGTAACTATACAAAATCTTGTATTATGTCACTTTTCAAAATCTTGTATTATGTAACTATACAAAATCTTGTATTATGTCACTATACAAAATCTTGTATTATGCCACTATACAAAATCTTGTATTATGTCACTATACAAAATCTTGTATTATGTCACTATACAAAATCTTGTATTATGTCACTATACAAAATCTTGTATTATGACAATATACAAAATCTTGTATTATGTCACTATACAAAATCTTGTATTATGACAATATACAAAATCTTGTATTATGTCACTATACAAAATCTTGTATTATGTCACTATACAAAATCTTGTATTATGCCACTATACAAAATCTTGTATTATGCCACTATACAAAATCTTGTATTATGTCACTATACAAAATCTTGTATTATGCCACTATACAAAATCTTGTATTATGCCTCTATACAAAATCTATACAAAATCTTGTATTATGCCACTATACAAAATCTTGTATTATGTCACTATACAAAATCTTGTATTATGCCACTATACAAAATCTTGTATTATGCCACTATACAAAATCTTGTATTATGTCACTATACAAAATCTTGTATTATGCCACTATACAAAATCTTGTATTATGTCACTATACAAAATCTTGTATTATGTCACTATACAAAATCTTGTATTATGCCACTATACAAAATCTTGTATTATGCCACTATACAAAATCTTGTATTATGTCACTATACAAAATCTTGTATTATGTCACTATACAAAATCTTGTATTATGTCACTATACAAAATCTTGTATTATGCCACTATACAAAATCTTGTATTATGTCACTATACAAAATCTTGTATTATGTCACTATACAAAATCTTGTATTATGTCACTATACAAAATCTTGTATTATGTCACTATACAAAATCTTGTATTATGTCACTATACACAATCTTGTATTATGCCAATATTAAGGTGTTGTATGTGAACTGGGGTCACCAGCTCTCTCTCAGGTAGGAAATAATTAGCTATGATGTCTAAAATATTGGTTGAAATTAAAGTAATTGTTGTCGGTATTATAAATAAACGACCATTATTTATGCCATAGGCCCCTTGTTGATAAAACGCATTTGTATACTTTTTCATTTAGCAACCCAGAAAGATTCAATAAAAATTAAATTTTAGATCAGTATTTTTATGCTGCGTTTCGGCCTTTCATTTACAAACATGTTTTGTAGGCATAGGTATTATACTATCTAGGTATCACAATTGGATTAGTTTTATAAATTTCATTGATGCAAACAAATCTGATTTTTTTCTCTTTTCTTTATTCTTTTCTTTCATTGCCAGTAGAAAAGAATTATTATGACCAGTTTAATATGCTTCTCATGACCAGTTTAACTTCTCCATCTAAATCATCTAGAAAAGCGACGGAGAACGGCAGACACTTTACTTATTGGTCTAACCTGAACGATTATACATGATGATACTTACATGTTAAAAATAATATAATTTGATTCTAGTTATTTTGGTTCGTATTTTTTAAATGGCAACAATCGATGTAATAGGAAATTGTTGTGCGTTAAGAGAGAAGTCAACACAACCAAATGCAGTGGTTTTAGCACGGATTCCTACTTAAGACCGGTTTGGACATTTTAACTTCATGAAATTCCGATTTTATCTTCATTAATTCCCGATTTCAACTTCACGAATTTACGATTTCAATTTCACGATTTCAACTTCATGAATTCCCGATTTCAAGTACACAAATTCACGATATCAACTGCACGAATTGAAGTTCGTGAATTTACGATTTCAACTTCGTGAATTCAAGACTTCAACTCTATGAAATCACGATTTCACCTTCACAAATTCACGATTTCAACTTCAAGCTGAAATCGTGAATTCGTGAAGTTGAAATCGTGAATTCGTGAAGTTAAAATCGTGAATTCATGAAGTTGAATTCATAAAATTGAAATCGTGAATTCGTGAAATAAAAATCGTGAATTCATATAGTTATAATCGTGAATTCACGAAGATGAAATCGTGAATTCGTGAAGTTAAAATCGCGAATTCACGAAGTTGAAGTCGGGAATTCATTAAGTTGAAAAGGCCCTATCAAGCTTTCGTAGATTCCCTTAGCAGTTTAACGTAAAAAGCAAAAACAAACTTGTTTTAAAAAGTTCTAATCAAAGTACATGTAAATGGAAAATCTCCACTGGTTACATCATGTATCCCATTTCTAATAGTTTGATGCCGTTGAAATAAATGAAAGCCTTTATAGTCTCAAAGTGTGAATGTGTTTTAGAAAAAAAAGCCTCAATGTATCGTGTAGTATATGGTAAGTAAAGGTATATCTAGACTTTGGTATTTCTCGCGTTTAGGTAAACTAATGTATGTTACGTATAGTAAATCTTAATCTATGGAAAGCCAGAGTACACCCCGCCGGTGTTATTATTTTCCCTATATAAATGCATAAGAAAATATCTTCGTCCATTTTATATAATGTTGAGGAAACTATTTAAAACAACTAGGCATGTATAGGAAAACAGTGACTGATAAAAATAGTTTTTTTGTTGGATTTTCATCTCACCAACAATGTAAGAATATAGTGACTTTTTAGCCTTACTGGTGTAGAAAGACTACGGATTAATCCCGGTGCATTATTTCAGGCACGAACGGGAACCTTAAAAAACCCAGCGACGTTCCTAATTGAAACTAGCTGGAGTATTTTCCTCATACAAAAGACAAAGACTCTTGGGGGATTCGAACCCAAGCTGTCCAGTTAGCTCAATAGGCCCTCCTTTATAACACCTACTGTCCTTCTTTACAACACCTACTGTCTTTCTTTTTGACACCTACTGACCTCCGTTATTAAACATACTGTCCTTCTTTATTACATCCAACGTCTTTCTTTAAAGCACCTACTGTCCTCCTCTAAACACCTTCTGTCCTTCTTTATTACACCCATTATCTTTCTTTATAACACCGTCTGTCCTCTTTTATAACACCTAATGTCCTTCTTTACAACACCTACTGTCTTTCTTTTTGACACCTACTGACCTCCGTTATTAAACATACTGTCCTTCTTTATTACATCCAACGTCTTTCTTTAAAGCACCTACTGTCCTCCTCTAAACACCTATTGTCCTTCTTTATTACACCCATTATCTTTCTTTATAACACCGTCTGTCCTCTTTTATAACACCTAATGTCCTTCTTTATGACACCTTTTGTCTTTCTTCATAACACCTTATGCCCTTCTTTATTACACTTATTGCCCTTCTTTATAACATCTACTTTCCGTCTTTATAATACCTACTTTCCTTCTTTATAACACATACAGTCCTTCTCTATTACACATAGTGTCTTTGTTTATAACATCTTCTGCCCTTTTTATATAACATATTGCCCTTCAGTATAACACCTGTTATCTTTCTTTATAACACCTACTATCCTCCTTCCTTACATCTTATGTCCTTCTTTATAATAACCATTGTCCTTCTTTATAACAACTACTGTTCTTCTTTTAACACCTACTGTTCTACTTTATAACACCTATTGTACTTCTCCTTTACATCTACTGTCCTTCTTTATAATAACTTCTGTCCTTCTTTTAAACACCTACTGATCTTCTTTATTACACCCACTGCCCTACTTCATAACACCAACTCTCCTTTATAGTACTATAATACTGTCCTTTTTAATAATGCACTCTGTTCTTCTTAATTACACATAATGTCCTTCTTAATAACACGTTATGTCCTTTATAGTACCTACCGTCCTTCTGCACAACACTTTTCTTGTTTATTATACCAACAGTCCTTTATAGCACATACTGTCCGTCGTTATAATACCTGCTGTCCTTCTTTATAACACCCACTGTCTTTCGTTATAACACATCTTGTCTTCCATTATTACACCCACTTGCCTTCTTTATAACACCTACAGTTCTTTACAACACATACTGTCCTTCTATATGACACCTATTGTCCGTCTTTATAACACTTACAGTCTTTCTTAATTACACATAGTTTCCTTCTATATAACAACCACTGTCCTTCATTTTAACACATCTTGTCTTTCATTATAGCACCAAATTTCCTCCTTTATAACACCTAATTAGCACATATTGTCTTTCTTTATAATACATACATATATTGTCCATCATTATAACACATCATGCCCTTCTGTACAGCACCTACTGTCCGTTTTAACACATCCGCATAAACAAAGGAAGCTTGCATGATAATTTAGTGTAAATTATAGGCATCGATCCTCTCTTTTCACATAAGGAAACATAATGGAATGCAGGAATTTGGTCTCTTAACAAAGATGGTCTCTACCGGAAAGAATATAGATTATATGTGTTCAAGCTTATACGTGCACTACTATTTAACTGATAATTTTTAAGAAAAATGATAATCTATATAAAATGATGTAGATGAAAAATAATTGTAAGAAGGCTTTCATTTAGAACATAATATTTCCATTCTTTAAGAAAATAAATTATTATTGCAACTTGCAGTAACTGCGCGAGTCTCTTGTGAGTCTCTATTGATATCTTTGATGGAATAAAAATTGGAATAATCATAATTGTTGTTCATACAGGAAAATTATGTATTATCATAGATTCATATCACAGGTTTCATCTGACGCTATTTGAATACTTGATACACAATAATTGTTTTCTAATGTTTAATTGTAAGCACTTTCGTTCCTACAAATTTTTCGTGAAAGCTGGTATGTCAAGATGGCAGAAACCTCTTTCATTCGCATGGTCGAAAATCTCTATTAACATGGCAACGGTTTCAAAAATGTTTGGGCATGGCATCTTCTGTTGCAAAATGTTATTGTTCTTAAAAAAGTCTAATAATAACTTTTACACTTTTAATAAAGAGCTATGAAAGCATAATTATGACTAAATTGGGGACAAAAAAGAGCATTATTTCAATTTCCTACTCCCAGTTACAACTAATTAGGATTTTGAACTCATAATCATGGAGAAATAAACCTTATAGCAACTTTGTAGTTTTAAAAGCCTAATTAAGAGAAATAAAATTATATTTAGGAGTTCAAATAAAATCCTTATTAGGAGGAACTTCGAATGCCTCAGTATAAAATAAACTAATTCGAACTTTGTTCCTTCTAATTAGGTTTAAAAACAAAGAACAAATAAGAATTTTATTAATCAAAAAATGATTTTAAACAGGCAAAGTCCTTATTAGTTTTCAGACTTTACAGCAACAAAGTAAGGCCATACATGTACATGGATTGGAGGAGGAAGACCTCTGGTACCCCTCCATGCACAAACAAGACTTGAGTATAATCACCCACTTTCCCTACATGAAATAATTATAAATCCCTGGTGGGATTCTAACATTCAGAGGTGAGGGCCAGGAAGATGGACACTAGTCTAGTTATAAATTTGCAAAAGTACGCAAAGCAATATACTCCACGATGTATATTCAAATTTGTTGCCTCCTTGCGAAAAGCTAAGGCGACAATCACAGACCACATCCCAAGCTACAAACCAGCCATATCAGCAGGGCACCAAGAAGGCACTGAACCATAACCGGAAGAGGACAAACGTCGGTGGACATGTTATTATTAAAATGATAACATCCAAAAGGGTCCGATACGGGAATTAAAGGTAAAATGGTGTAAGGACAAGGGACAGGGATATACTAGTAGCAAAATCGAGTTCTCTGTCGCATAATCATTTTTTTTCCTCGGGTTACTCAAACGCAAATATGTTAAAAATGTAAAAATTTATATTACTTATTTAATACTGTGCTAAAGAGTAAAGTGGTGTTGCGACATTTAACGTCAAAGAAAATTTAGGAGCCGGCGTTGCGACATAAACTGGCGTCACAAACGTTAACGTCGATGGTTCAAAGTCGTTATTTCGCTGAGCAAGATATTTACACTGGTTTGTTCAAGGGACGAATTTTTTAATATGTCTGTTAGCTTTAAACTACTAAATAAATTGTGTATATACTAAAAGGGGAAAACAGAGAATAAAGAAGTCGGTCTTGAAATACTAGATAAAATATACAAGAACATCTAATTTGATATAGCATTTGATTGGTTCAGATCATTATAGTATTAATAACAAATGAACTATTTGACTCTATTCTAAATGATAACAATGACATTTCATATTATCAATGTATTGCAAAATCAAAGTTTAACTTGTTCATGAAATTTCACTTTGAGATAATGATACTTTAAAAAAGTAAGGGAACTAACTCATCAATTTTTGAAATATAACAAACAAGTGTACATCATATACTCTCCCTTTAAACATCATTAACGTACAAATAACACATTTGTATCGAGTGAAAGAAACAAAACACGTATAAGGGCTTAAATACTTTTTTTCTGAATTAAATTACACTTAATTGCTGTACAATTGTGGATCTTACATGACACTATTGCACTGAATGTCTTTGCTATTATGACTGTTTGTTATTGTTGTTGTTTGCTTTGTAATTGGCTGTAAATTTTGATCTGGATACGTTCCCTTATATGTCAGGAGTTTATATTTTTTATTAAATCATCCCTACAGTTAATATACTATAACTTTTTCTTTGCTTAACGTAGTTTTAACGACATATTATTGTATCATAAATGTTAATTATAAAAGCATATAAACATTGTTCAGAGATTATTATTATCCCATGCACTAACATATAATTACATTCAATGCTCAATATTAAGTAATGATTTGTTATTAAGTAATTCACTGCGAAAAATATACTGATATACGGGAATATACGGTCCCGTATTTTTGACATATACGGGCGTGTACGGGATGTATTTGTCGAATATACGGACCAAGTATACGAGTCCGTATAGGGAACACCGGGTATACGGGAAGTCCGTATATGCATCAGGCATAGACGGAATTCCGTATTTGCACCATATACATGTACGTATATTTGTTCGTATGTTTGAAGTATACGGAGAATAAAATCCCGTATACGGACTTTATCAAGGTTGTTATCCCTAGTATACTATAAATATACCAAATATATACGAGACCGTATTTTCTACATATACAGAGGATATACGGACTCGTATTTTCTACGTATACAGAGGATATACGGAACCGTATATTCTACATATACAGATGATATACGGACTCGTATTTTCCACATATACAGATGATATACGGACTCGTATTTTCCACATATACAGATGAAATACGGAATCGTATTTTCTACATATACAGAAGATATACGAATCGTATTTTCTACATATACAGGGGATATACGGAATCGTGTTTTCAATATATACAGGGGATATACGGAATTGCATTTTTTAGTTGTACACAGGGTATACAGAACTGTATTATCGAGATAAAAGAAGGTACAGATACTATCAAAAGCATGCATTTACATATAAGTAACACGTATACATGACCGAAATGCAGGCTTGTACAATAGAACATGTTTGATTACACATTGTGAAATGGAACTGTAAAGTCATATGCTTAAGAACTTTATCTTCACAATTGGAGTATTTCAAATAATAAAGTAAAAACCAAATCGAGCCACTCTTTAAATATTTATTATTTCATAAACATATATTCAATATGTTATACATATATATATAACAAAATAAACATGTCTTCGCTACAACAGTCATATATTGTTGTAAGCCTTATTCCAGAGGGACACATTAATGTAGCGTTGCAACGGAACGGCGATATACCGGTATGTTGCAATACAGAGTCATGAAATACGTATCACGGTGCAGAACATCCGCACCGCGATATTTTCTTCAGAGATCGAATAATACATGTACATTTTTCGATATTTTCAAGCCGTAACCTTTATGAATTGCATGTTTGTTTAAATCTAGAACAATCTGTGCTAACTTGAAGTTCTTTTTCGATTTCTCTTAACAATGATTCATATGAGTCACTTATATTACACCATAAAACATTTTAAAGATATTCATATCATTTGCTCGTGTTAACATTCACATGTTATTTTAGGAAAATGAGTCCATGGCACAAATTGATAATAACAGAAAGTTTTAATAATAAGCATTAAAATAAAAAATCCGTATTTACAGAAATTCGTCATTCAAACACTGTTCTTAAAAGCACTTAAATATATCAATTTCATCTATAGGCCAGTGTGACGGTGTCTATTTCGTGACGTAGGAAATGTTTTCTCCAGATATTACAATCTTCTTCGGCATGTGTGTATCTGAAAAAAGATAGTTTAAAATCCTGTTTAAATAGTGTTATGAAATAGTTATCACAACTTTCAAAAAGTCTTTACGCAAGCATTTTTTTAAGCGTATACATATATACAATTTTTTTTCTTACGCAAATTTCAAAATTATCTTATATCATTAGGATAAAGATGTCATTTATAAGCAACCATTTACACGGATTTAAATGAAATGATTAATCTTTGACGGATGATAAGTTATATGTTTTTGTTATGAAACTTTTACGAATATATTATTTCACACTTGTAAAAGGAAAAATTGGGAAAAAGTGCTGACATAATCATTTTTGATCGTTTTACGTTGTATATTAGTATCGTTAGTAGGAGTCAATTCGTTTGAAAAAAAATGGTTTAAAATGTACAGATATTTGCTACTCAGATGTAGATCCGTGTTTACACAATGATATCCAGTTAAGTAAAAGGCGGAATACCCAGCTATACTTCTCATTTATATAAAACGTAAATCTTAACAAATTTGGATTATTGTTTGTTTCAGTTTCAATTGTTTCAAAAAACTATCTCATCATAACTTCACAGCAACGAATGAATACCTTCAATATACAATAGTGTATATTAATATTGTTTTTTATTGTTAAAGACTGTTTAACTAGGTAAGTTGGCAATAGAATCTCTTACAGTGTGCCATCACTAAAAATAAAGTTGATAATTTCTCACAAAAATTATAAATCAAAATATCCTCCCTTGCCTATAGTATTTAATCTGATAGTATGAAATCAAATTCAGAAAAAAAATTATACGTATCATATGTGACAATTGCATAAAATAACATAGGGAAATATTTTAGTTAATACATGCGAAATGCCGACAGTATTACGTGCGCACGTGAAACATTTACGTATTAACGCCATATCATGATATGTTTCACGTGCGCACAAGTACTGTGCGTTTAGTATAATAATTAATTGACGAGGTGGTCAAGTCCACCTCCAGGTGTAAAACAGCTATCATATTGTGTTTATTATCTTCAAACAGGCTAGCTATATAAATTAAATTATCAACAAATTTACCAACTCTCAGCGTAATGCAGTAGGTAAGGTTGTGGTAAATATTCAATGCAAGACAGCTAGGCTCGGATTGCGCCTTTTTTCACAAAAGTATTGCTTTATAATTTTCAATCAAGTAAAAAGTTTTGGTTATCATTTATTGCAAAGATTATAAATGCTGTGCTATTTTCTATAAACTTCTCATTTTTGTTTTAAATATGGCTATATTTAGCCCTATTTAGCAAGTTGGAGCAAATTTTATACGGAATGCATGATACTGTACAACTAAAGTTAAGTTTTTTGCACGAAATTACTCCTGCACTGCAAAAGTACTATGACTTCTACATACTACACACTATACAGGATAAAAATCCACTATCGGCCGTGCATGTATATCTAAATTATTAAATATCATAACAAAACCACCTTTCTATTCCCAATTCATTTTTCTAATGTAAAATTTTAAAAAAAATATATGGTAAAAAAAAACGCAAAAAAGAAAGTGAGGACAAACTTGTGAGGCTCGAAACTTGTTGATAAAATTTTAATGTGTATGACATTCGAATGACTTTACTAACTTTGCCATCAAGACATTTCAAATTCTGTTTCTTATCTTACATTATATTTTCGCTTCTGAAAACCCTGTTTTTACCTATTCAGACAAAAGGTTTGTTAACTTTAGTGTTACATGTACAAAAGAAAATGTTTAAAAGTCACTCTCACATTATCAAAGCGGCACCGTACTTATCGCTTATGCACGTAGTAACTAAAAAAAGTACTATCATTAACAGTTATATAAAAGTGATTAAACTGTGAAGAAATACATATTTTTTTGATACAGTAATATGTTTAAGAAAAGAAAACTAATTTAATAAATAAAGTCGCATGCACAGTGGCATCTATATCAAACAATTGTGTGTGTTGGAGTTGTATATATTTTATATATTTGATTTTTGCATATTAAAAAGCAAGATTGTTTTTTAGCATTTTCAAATGCGCTGCAAATGCTTATATGCCTGACATCATTTTATCACATCATCCGCCAACAAGATATAAAAGAGAACCAATGTATTTATAACTAACCATAATTTAGTCATGTCAAAATAAATGCGTGTAATTAAGGAAATTTGACTTTTCCTTGAGAAAAGATTAAAACACATGATGTCAGTACGGATCGGAATATATGAGTCTGTGTAACTCTTCTTTACAGACAGTTACGTCCGTGTAATTGTCTTATTTTATTCACAAAATACAACAAATGTTATATACGTGAACTTACAATCTATATTACTTGCTTCCATACTTTGCTTCATCTATAACTGCTGTTAAGAGGGCACAGCTGCATTTCTGGAAGATTTAAAACACGCTGTATACACTGTCCTGAAAAAATCATAATATAACTTCATCATAAACTGAATAAAGAGGAACATTGAAAATATTTCATAAGTGACACACATGTGCGAAAAGTGTTAATACTGTAGGAACTTGTTCACTTTTATGTGCATGTGTAGTTATGTATGTTTGTGTGTTCGTGCGTTGCGTGCGTGCGTGTGTTACCATATCGCTTTATGTGAAATATAAGTCAAAACATGGAATGTCGAAAAAAAATTGTTTATGTACAAAGGCTCTATACAGTTAATTTATGTATAACGAAATATTAAATAACTGTTTTCCTCAAACAGGCGCGTGTTTGTGAACTGACTGACCATGCAATATCACCTTATGCGTAATGTGTTTATTCTTAAAAAGTAAACAAAAATGTTTTTAATTATAATAAGAAAAAAAATATTTAAATTTTAATTATTTGTCCAATAAAAAAATCCAATATAAATGTTGAAAACTCAGTTCATGTATATACAATTTAAAATCTGTGCTATTCTGAACAGCGTAGATAAATAACAAGAATATCGAATGAAAAAAGTGTTGTCTGTTCCTGAATTGCGAGTAAAACTCGATCTTGCTAATTATTAATTATGCTAAAAAATACAAACAAAACCGTATTAAACTTCTGGTTCGTTGCTATATTTTTTATATGCACGAGTTTTAAAAATTCTTACACCGACACTAAGCTTTGTATCAATGTAAATATAAGCATATCTTTTGACATCAAGGTATTTATCTGTCATTCTTTTGTATTAATGTAACTAAAACATTCTTGACAAATAATTTCTTTTTTATTCATCTAAAGGTATGATGATATAAATGAAAAAAGAAATAATTGTTTGCTATTTTTGTTTCAGATTTGTATTAATTTATATATAATTAATATAAATAAGAAATATATAGAAAACATGTGTACAGAAACTTAAAAAAAAAGTGAATAAAAATGAAAAGAGCAGAGTCTTTAAAGGTGACTTATATTTGCATCAAATAATGGGGATTTGTATAAAAATAAAAAACTGTGAATATAAAACAAGTATTCTGCTCGTTGAATTCTCAAGACTGAGAAAGACGACTTTTTATCTAAAAATTTATAAACATATTTTTTAGAAGTACTAATTAAGCAATTTTCTTTTAAAATATGTTAATCTGTTAAAATCTCATAATTTTTGTTATTATATTGAATAGATAAAAAAATAACCTATTTTTCGGCTATCTATTTCATAAAGCACTATTAAAACAAATAGAATTTGAGTGTGTCTTTTCAGCTTGCAAGATTGCGCATTGACTCGCACCCCTGATTTTAAGTGATAATTGAGATCGCTCAAGATTATTATAAAGTCCAATCAGTTGACCAATCAAGCATACAATAGGTCGTGTCACATACGCACTGATTAATCCTTTTGTACTACTATGTCCAGGGGCTGTAATACCTTGACATCTTCGATGTTTAAATGTCGTAATTTTTAACGTCCTTTTTACCCTAAAGGGAAGTTATGATTAACGTATTTTAGAAATAACCCCTTTTCTTTTTTGTTTTGCATTTTTTAAACAAATTATTTATTAAAACAAGATACAGTTTTAGAAATCAAAAAATCAAACTCTAACCTCAGAGTCTAAATTTGGGGATATTAACCCTGCTTTAATTATCTAATCCGGCGGCCATATTGAATAGCGAAACAGATTAAAAAAGTGTTAAAGTTTTCTTTAAAACAAATCAGTTTAACCCTGAAATAAGCTGTTGTTCACAAAATGCAACTATTCTATTGATCGCATATTGATATTACAACGATAAAAATAACTTTTAACCTACCTTGTTTTGAAATATTTCTGAATTTTTATTAACCATCCATTTCCAATCGCGTTTTTTCTTTTTTCGTTTCGCCCGCGCTATTTCTGATTTTGGTTGATAGGATTTCACGTGATACAAAAACCCAACGCTTTAAAGAATAGAATGGATGGATTGGTGTCTGGTCTAATATAAATATTCATCATTTAAAAAGA
Source organism: Ruditapes philippinarum (assembly GCF_026571515.1). NCBI lineage: Eukaryota > Metazoa > Mollusca > Bivalvia > Venerida > Veneridae > Ruditapes > Ruditapes philippinarum. The sequence goes on from NW_026862675.1 coordinate 28,636, forward strand.
GGTACAATGGCAGTTTTTCTGTTGAAATCAATCCTATAAGTGAGAATTCGTGTTTTAAGACACTATTTTTTACTTGAGAAATAAGTTTCATGGGCGCCGCCATTTTTGGCGTTCTGTCATTTCTCGCGAGACAGACGAGACCGAGATTGTGACGTGTTACACCCACTTCCGGTATAGGTGTACCCGCTGGTAACAAAACTGAAATATATCTTGATGAAGAACTTATTAATCTTATTACGTACATTATATATTATTTATGAAAACACCATATGAAACTGAATTGCTTTAATTAATTAATTGAAGACGCCGCGACATGATTATCATTTGTTCTGATTTTCAAGCTTGCTGATGATCCCAACCCACATAATTTAAGCAATGACTGCTAATTTTCAAAAGAATAAACCATCAATTTAATGTTGGGGTACTGTTGAGAAACTTCTTCAAATGACGATATATCTTTTATTTTGTACTTAATTTTCGCTGATAGACAAGTCTGTCCGAATAGGGTACATCGCCGGTCATGTTATCTTTTTTTTCAGCGTAAAATATCAAACTAAATCCAATATGCAGGGCGATCTGCTGAGGACGCGATTTTCAGCCATTGACGCTAAAAATGCAGAATGGCACCAGAAAAATCGGCAGCCAGGACTAATATCGTATGAAAACAAAACTGTCCGTTAGCGGTATTAAAGGCACCCAGTCAAAACTGGTACCAACAGCAACAGGTTGCCCATTCCCCTGTTATTACGCAAATTCTCGGGTTTATCCAGTTCCTTTATAGCTTTTTTCCACGTTATCTACTACCCAATTCCTTTCTCACACAGATACGCATTTTCTACATACCGTAAATTTAATCCAATGGAAACAAAACATCATTAATCTACTTAATATTTAAAAATGATTATTGGTTACTAAAAAAAATTTGACATGCTGTAATTTACAGTATAATTTGATAGGTGTTGGAACTTAAATTTCCCCTAAGGTCATTCAGTTTCACTGATGAAGCGTAAACAAATAGATGTCTATTTCGTCATTAGAATATTTGACAAGGGTTGATTAACCAATCGGGGCAACATTGTGCATGATCAAAGGTCTGTGTCGGCACAGCAGGCATACAAGTAGCAATAAAAATCCGTCCGTACACAGCTGTGACAGAAACATTTGGTGCAAATAAGGAACAATTAAAATAGACCAATGCACAGTATTCAGACATAATGAAGTAAGAGACCCAGCAATTGTACATCGTGAATGAAATTATGCAAATTTTTTTGAGCAGCCAATAAAAATGTTTTGGCCTGCAGTTAATATTATGCTATGAAAATTAAATTGTCTGGTCATACTTTATTTATTGATATTTCCTCCGATTCAAACTAGATTTATCATAATAAATCTAAAGATTGTGGGAAATGACATTCACGCGCACCTGTTTTTTATTACGGCCAATACACAAACCATGGCCGCGCTAACTGATTTGTAGAAAATCGGTGATTTAGCGATTTTAAATTTTTGTTATCATTCGTTAATATTATTTATTTGGCGGGCAGAAACTTTGCAGATTTTTTATTATTCGAAATAGTATTCTTTAATTTCTGATAACAAGAAAATTTATTTAATTTTGTTAGAAACCATAATTTAAATGTATGTGTGTTTTAAAAATAATAAAAAATAATTCCCAAGAGAAATGTATTTTTTATTTTTTCTTTTTTTTTGAGCCCAAATTGCCAAAATTCAAAAATTAAATTGCTTTAATAAAGGATTGATAATTAATAGAAAAAATTTATCAATTTTTTTAGTTTGACAACTGTAATTAATTAATGTTTGTGTGTTGAAAGCTCAGTACGTAGTATGATTTCACATATATACTTATATAACAACATAAAAATTTTTGGGAAAATGAATCGATTTGATTGATAAAGAAACTACCTGCCAATTTTTACGTGGGTACACATATAATATAAAAAATTAATATTTAACTAAAGTCTCTTATAGGTACATTACATAAAAGTTATTTCCTTAAAAACAAAAAAACTCTTCAGTATACAATTTTGACTGATATGATTTACCACCCCAAAGAATGTTGAGGGTATGAAATCAATTTTGCACTTACAAAATAACATTACATATTCACATGTATTATTTTTTATTTAAAATTTACAAAAAATATATACATATTCACATGTAATTCGCAATGTTTCAAAATTGTATATAATTACATGAAATATCTTAAAAAATTGTAATTATTATTGACTTTGTAATAAACAATATTGAAAAATATTTTGTACGGTTCAAAAACGTTCACTTTTAAGGGGAGAAAATGGCGGACAGCACCATGGCTGCATTAGCTTAAGATTTTTTGTTGCATATTGCTGAAAATCTGTGAATTTTAATAAAGCAGGGGATTTCCCACTGTTCAGGAAAAAGATTTGAAAAGGGGCCGAAAGCTCAATCGGAGCCCCCGGGTTCAAGTTTGGGTCGACGGGCACTTTTCTCTCACACTGTGAAATACGACAAAGCTTTTAGATACTTATAGGATAAATACATATCTTATAAAACTATTTATTACACAATGTTTATATACAATACTTTTTTACTTATATCTACGATTTTTACAAAGAGTTTTTTTTATAATGACCCCGCGTCATGAAAAAACCACAAAAGGGGTTTGCGACCAGCATGGATCCAGCCAGCTGCGCACCGCGCAGTTGATCAGGATCCAGGCTGTGTCTTACCAACCTATTAAAAGTAGAGAAACTGACAGGGAACAGAGGGAAACCCTGATAGATGGGGGAGGCGCGGGTGGTCTGGACCCTCTAGCCCGAAAACCCCCTTTTGTTGGGTTTTGTCATGACAGGGCTCATATAATCATTTTGATTTTATGAAAATATTTATTTTTTATTGGAGGTTTTTAAAGGGCCCTTTGGGCCGGGTATTTTTGATATGTTGTAAAATTAGTTTTGTAAAAAAAAGTTTACACATTATTAAAAAAAATTACTTACTTACTTACTTAAATTACTTACTTACTTATTTAAATTTTTTTTTCCTTCCTTCCTTTCCCTTTCCCTTTCCCTTTCCCTTTCCCTTCCTTTTCTTCCTTCCTTTTTCCCTTTCCTTCTTCCCTTTCCCTTCCCTTCCCTTTCCCTTACTTACTTAAAACACTAAATGAAATAAAAAAGACCCATTACATTATTGCGGATTTCATAATTAAAATTAAATTTAAACAGTATAAAAATTTTTTGGTATCGGTAAAAATTGAAAGTCCAATTTAAAAAGTTTTTTTAATAAATATAAAATTTTAGAAATTTCTTAACAGTTTTTTTAAAAAAAACTCGATATATTGTTTTTTTTTAAACAGAAATTTACTCATAAAAAACTGTTTAAAGTTCATAAATTTTATCTTAAACCCGGGGAAAATTTAATTTCATGCACGGCCATGTTCCCCTGTCCCCGCAAGTCACCATTTTATGAGAAAAACCCGGTGATGGGGGACGAGAAAATCGGGAGATGAATGATATTTTTAAGAAATGCTTTTGAATAATTTGCATCATCTATAAAAATGCATGTATATCCCCCGTGACATCCATCTGAATCTAGCTTTTTACAAATATAATTGTACCCGGGAGCAGGGTAAATTCAAAATTTTTCTTTAAGAAAATTTAAATTGTGTCTTGTTTAAATGACGAAATTTCCCCAAGATAAAAGGATAACAAAAACACGACGCTGCAAAAAATTTGAAAGAAAACAGCAAACTATGTCTGTTTCTTTTAAAAATTCAGGGTTTGAGCTTTATAATATCTGGAACAAAATAAAAATAGAGACTCGATTATGAGATCACAATTTAATTCCTTTATTTCGTACATGAATATTTAAAAAAAACAGTAAACAAAACCCTTAAGACATTTAACACAAATTTCGCTAAATTAGTAATCAGAGAAAAGCGACACTCGTTATCCCCGGCGTTTATGATCAATATCCGGATAAAATCCGGCTTTTTCAGTATTGGTTTGTTTTCGAATACAGCACGTGGCATTAAAAAATATTATTCATAATGAGACCGCGGAAAAAATCAAAATTGGGGATTTGGCTTCATAAGATTTTTATGCAAAACTTGTGTAAAAAAAAGCAAAACTTTATGTTTTCCCGAAAAAAAGATTAAGTAAATAAATTTAAAAAAATAAATAATAAATAAAAAAATTTAAATAAATAAATAAAAAATAAGAAAAATGAGTGATGTGATGTATGAAAAATGAATGAAGATTGGTTTATTGATTGATTCAGTGGTGAGTGAATGAGTGAATGAATGAATGAATGATGGATGGTGAATGAAGAATGAAGAATGAAAGATGAATGAATAAAAAAATGAATAAATAGATGAATGAATGATTGGGTTATTATTATTTAGTGATGATAATGGTGGGTGAAAAATGAAAGAATAATGATGAATGAATGAAATATGAATGAATTTAAAGAATGAATGAATGAAAGAATGAAAGAATGAATGAATGTGAAAGAATGAATGAATGAAAGAATGAATGAATGAGATATCATTGTTAATTTTTATTACATATGCAAATCATGTATTATATTAAAGTATAGCTTATTTTTTTTTAAAAAGATATATTAAAGTAAAATTTAAATGCTGTGTGGACAATCCGAATTTTTTTGGGGGATTTCACAAATTTTTTTAAAATTCACGATTTCGCTTACAGATTACGATTTTATATAATTATTCATGTTTTGAACATCAAATTTAAATTTATCATTTTCTCATGTTTGGGTCATCATCATAAAATTTATAATGATAAAAGAAAAAGAAATTACAAAAAAACATGATTCACATAGATGCAAAATACAAAAACGTACTATCTAAACGTCAAACCATTGTCAATATTCGCTATTAACAGCGGGATTGGTAGAAAACCCCTTTGCTGCTACAGGTGGATGTCTTACACGTTTGTGCATGCGCTATATTCGCTATTTCTATATACAGTATCCGTATTTGCAGAATACGGAAAATTTTGTATTTTTTTAATATACGGATTGTATAAAATTCCCTATATTATTAAAAACGGACTTCGTAAAACAAAAATTCCCCTATATTCGAGTGTAGGGGCGTATAAAAAGTCATAAAACGGACTGATATAATTACGATCCCGTACATCTCCGTTTTCAGGTTTCCCGTATTCTTTACACGTATATCAATGATATGGGAATTCGTACACTTCCCCTATATCCCTGTCTTTTTCGAGGTTTTCCCCGGGTAACTGACCAAAGATTTCCCCTTTCTCCCCAAGAATGACTTTTAAAGCCCCATGATTTTTAAATGAAAAGGAGAAGGAATTGTCTCGTTTTCGATGTTTTGTTTCAAAACATTTTCCCCCTTTTTACAACGCCCTATTGCTTTTAAAGCTCTTTGAACAACTGGGACCCACTTATTGAGTCTCTGAAAAAAACAGTTCTCCCGGGCTGTAAAGACCGTGCCGGAGTAGACAAAACAAGGTTCTCTTTTTTTGATATGGCTTAGTCGGTCTTTTTAGGGCCCGGGGGCCGCGAAGCCGGGACCGTTGATTGTTTGCATTGATTTGGGCTATTAAAGGGTAGGATGCATATCGATAAATTTGTCCAAAAACTAACTTAGCCCGGGTTCATTTTTCGGTGATGAAACTAAACAATACGCAGGGTTTTTATGACATTGCGTTTTTTTTTAAGGGTTTTTTGAAAAGATTCTTTAAAAATAATTGGGGTATTTTATAAAATTAATTGCGTAAATACGAAAATACGCACCTTATCTTTTGCTCTTTTTTAAAACAATAAACAAAACTAATCGCTATTGAATGTATTTAACATTTTCTACTTTTAATAATTGATAAACCAAAAAAAAAAATATGAGGGGGGAAGTGTTAAATCAAATTTTTAAAAATGAGGGGTGAACTTTTCTGGGGGGTAAACTGTCTAAAAAAGGGCTAGGATGAAGTGCTGGGGAGTGAAGTGTCTGTAAACCTAATCTGAAAACTATTTTTTATACGAGTATTTGATACGCTGAAAGGATTGATTATTTGACACTTTATATTCTTTTCGTCCTTGATCACTTTCGTAAAAAACGGTATTGCTTTTTTAATTATTTTATGACAAAGAAATTAGCTAGGATAAAAAACCCAAAAGCATGTAATTGTTGTATAATTTTTTGTTGGGGTTGAATTTAATTTGCGTATTTGTATTTTCTATGTGGTTCCCACATTAAAACGCTGCGCATTTTTTCACACGGCAAAGCTGGGGGCCCCAAAAATCGGATGGCTTTGGTCATAGCCGACTGGACGTTTTTAATTTATCGAAAGATAATGTCATGAAAGGAAAAAGGCGATAATATTTTATGTTTATTTCGGCTGTTGCGTTTTTATATTACGTTAAAAAAAATTTACCAATCGTGAAGAATTTTATCTTTTTGCGATGGGAAAAAGGATTTTTGTATAAAATTGAAAAGGAAAAAATACTGGTGATTATGACGGTAGGGGGCGGATTTTTTTTTCCCGGGGAAAAATTTTTTTTCTTTTGTTTATTATAGATGTTGAAATATGAAATTTTTTCAAAAACAGCTTTTTTAAGTTTTTTTTATATATATGATCAGTACATGTGCGGGATTGAAAATAGATTTTTTTTGGGGTTTTAAAGGCGTTTTGAGCTCCAAAAACCCCAAATGTCTGTGTAACGCCTGCCAACAGCAAAGCTTACAATGAAAACAACTGTAACGCCTGCCAAGCAGCAAACTTAAATAAAAACAACTTAACGCCTGAAAGCGGGAAAAGCTTACAATAAAAACACCTGTAACCCTCCCGCAGAAAAGCTTAAAATGAAAAACAGCAGCACTGAATACAAAATTTCCAAAAAGTAACTAGCCTAAAAGATTTCCATGTCGAACTAGGAGGGAATGAGTTGTCTGTGTCGGGAAAATACAGACATGTTTACTTTTTATAGGAATTTTGGTCCGAAGAAAATTTTGAGGGGAAAAGCTCCCAGATCCATTCCTATGGCAATCTCACCAGTAAAAACTTCTGTCGGGCCCAAAACCAAACAACTATACCCCTTGACCTAAAAAATATGACCTTAGTAAGTGCTTAAATATTTTGTCTCGAAACCTTTAGTTCCATTTTCCCACAAAATTTTTTTTTTGGTAAAGTATTTTTTTATTGCCGATTTCTTTTAGGCACTTTTTTAGTAAGCTAATGAAATTTACGAATTACCCCGCTTTTTAAATTTTTCCCGCTAAGTACCTTTTTATTTAATTTGTTTAAAATTGAAAATAATAAAGGGCATACGAAAATGATATGTAAAAGAAAATTTTTTAGCTAAGTGCCAGTCTAAACATTTGCATATTTTTTAACTTACCAGTCAAACAATTGCATATTTTTTTAATTTTTGGGAAAATTTTTTTATCTCAAAAGTTTTTTTTTTTATCTTTTTTTTCCCAAAAGATTTAAAATTGACAATTTTTTTTAGTTTTTTAAGAAAAAAATTAATTAGTACAAAAATGTTATGTTTGTTCGTGGTGGTATCATCCACATATTAACAAATGCTGCAGTAAAAATACAGTCTGGTCGAATTAAATCCCCATGTTTCCCAGGTTTCCAATTTAAAGCAGAAAATATTTGGGTCAGAGTTGCGGTTTTTGCCCCTTTTTAAAAAGTTATATAAGGGGGCTGGGGAGGAAAGTTTGAGAGCACTTTCCAAAGAAGAAAAAGTGAAGGTAACCCAAAATCACTGGGGGTTAAGTCCTCTTTGATGCCTTTTGCCAAAAAATTACTGGCTTTTGAGAAACTCTAATTAAGTGTAGTGATTGGTAGTTGATGAAATTCAAATACTTTTGAAACATTTGATATATGTAAAAATACGATAAAGTTATTTAAACGCCCACACGTTATCTGTACTTAAAAATACCCAATTCATTTTTTACTAAAAATCCTTCAATAACCAATCGGTTAATTTTAAATTTACTTGTCAGCATTCTCGCTATACGGGCTGCGCCTTTGGGGGAAAAAACCGTCAAGAAGTTCAATGGCCCCAATTTGCCGGTCGTGAAAATATGTGGCATTTATCATTTTGAGTAAAAAATATACCAATATTTCAAGAAAAACGAAAAAAAAAACCTTTTAAATTTAAATTTTCTTATCAAAGAAAAATGGTTTAAAATCCCCCTTTTTTGTTACGCAATGCTTGTACAGCGCGCAGTAAAAAATTTATTGTTTGTTTTGCACACAAATTTTTATGCAACATTGTGAATACGTAAAAAATTTTTAAACGTCTGTACTGGTTAAGATGAATTTAAAGATATTGGTATCGGATTTTTTTTCTTAGTTATCATTCTAGAAAAAAGTTTTAAAAAAAAAATTCAAAAAAAAAGTTTTTTGTATTTATAGATTTTTTAAAAAAAAACGGCGGTAATAGTACTTAAAAATGATTTTTACTCCGCCCCCTTTCATATTTTTATTTCATATTTTTTTTTAAAAATATGAAAAAATTTTGATATAGCAAACCCTATTTCACGGGGAAATTAAATAAAGTTTTTTATACATATTTAAAGAAGATATGTAGCTTGTTTATTATTTTTCCTTAAATTTTTAAAAATGTAATATCAATTTTTCGACAAATTGTAGTTCATTTCTTTGTCTTGCCATAAAAAATTAAAAAAAGTTTCCATTAGTAATATTTTGGTCAGAAATGCATGAGTTTGTGCAGTTGATTTATTTATTTCTGCTTTAAATTCTGAAAGTTTAGAACAGTCAGAAAAGAAAAAAGTTAAAACAGTATTTTGGTGTTGGTTATGCTGAAAAAAAAAATCAAAAATTTAATCTTTAAACCAATACATTTATGGTAAAAATTAGATATTTTTCAAATATTTTAGAGATTAAAAAAGTGAAAATTAAAAAAATTTTAAAATGAACATCTTTATTATTTAGTGGTAATTATTTTTACAAAAAAAAAAATTTTTTTGTTCATTCATGTGCAATTCAAGCTGAAAAATTTTAATATTTTAAAATTGTTATTTCCCGTTTTGGTTCATGATTCAATAAAATAGTGGTTGAAATTTTTTTACCTATGTATATGTATGTGTGTATGTATCATGAATCATAGGGTTTATTTTTTTTATTAACAACTTTATTGAATTTTAAATAATTTCCACAAAATTTAAAATTTAAGAAAAGGAAAATTTTTTTTACATTTTGTGGTAAAAAATGTTTAAACTTTTTTAAGAAAAATTAGCCCTCAGATTTGGACACTATTTAAAAATTGAAAATTTTCTTACCAAAATATTAGACGGTAAAACTTTCCCCATATTTAAACAAGAATAGTTACTTATAAAATTTAAATATAAAAAGTGATCCCCCAACAGAAATTTTTGTAAAAATTTGTCGGTTTTTTATGTCTGTTGCATAGCAATTTGGGCTAAATTAAAAAATTTTATGTTTGATCAAAAAAATAAAAAAACCTTTTTTGAATTCTAAAAATAATTCTCGAAAAATTTTTATATTTATAATTTTTTTGTATTTCCCCAAAAATGTCTACATTACTTTGATATCAAATTTAAAACTATTTTCATGTATAGTCAAGATCAGTTATTTTGGGTTTACCTTTGGGGGGTGGGTAAAAAAAATTTTACGTTTTAAGAAAAAGGGGTGTGTCAAAAAAACAAAAAAAATTTTTCGGGCGGTGAAATTCCAAAAAAATTTTAAACATATGAGATAGATATGTATTTTTGGAAAATAAAAATTTTTATTTATGTTTGGAATAGTGCCCATTAAGGTGTACTCCCTTAATAAAAATAATAATTGGATGCAGCAAGGCCCAAAATAACATTCATAATCTTCCACAGCTTTTTTAAGTTTATACATGCATTTTATGCGGTTTTCCATACCTCAAGCAAAATTTTTTGAAAGGGTATTAAACATTGTCATTTTTCTGACTATGTTAATAAATTAATGGAAAAATTTATTTTTTGTCGTACATTTTTTTGGTAGTTGCTCGGATTTAAAGTAACATTGTTGTTATGTTATCCCTTTTAATGCTTTTAAATGTAAAAAATTTTTGAATAAAAAGGTTTTTTGTTCTTTGGTGTTAAACAAATGAGTAATGATCAGTTTAAAAGTCATTAAAAGAGAAAAAAATTAATCTATAGACAGAGCAGCATGTCACCCTTTTTACAGATAAATTACATTGATTACTTCACTCATAAGTACTACAGTGATGATAACTTTTGTGATTGCAGAGTTTTTGAAATTTTTTTGAGAAAAAAAAAAATTTTCATAAAAAAAGAAAATGTTTTTATTCTTTTAATTGCAAAAAGATACTTGTCACTTCTTGATATAAAACAGTTATTGCCCTTTATGAATATAGCAAATAACTTTGTTGATAAAGCTGCAAATTTTTTAAACGATATTGCAACATTTTAAACTTTTTATTCCTTGGAGGATTTTGAATGCTATATCATTGTTGACTTAGCTATACTTATTTTGAAAAAGAGATTTTTTTCAAAATGTTGTCTATTCTAAAAATGGAGATATATTTATTTTTAAATGCCCATATCAAATGTAAATTTCAAGATTTGAAAATTCAGTATCAGCCTTTTTTTTTAATTTTGAAAATTTTAATTTGGAAAGTAATGTTTTTCGTTTCGTGTCTTGAAAAATAAAATTTCTTCGGGTTGATAATTGATACATTATTTGTATACTTAGCTCCATTGAACATAAATTGTCGCCGTTCTTTCCGTGTCTAAAAAAAAGTTTGAAGAAGATTAGATTTGTTTTGAAATATTATGCATACTTTAAAACTTTGTCTTAATGTGTGTTTTAAAAATTTCTTATGTTGAAAATAAATGGTTAACTGGAATTGTAACCTATGTCACTATTCAATCAAAAAAAAAACACGTTAAAATCGGGAAATATCCATTAATCGAAACTGCTGATAAACCTGTCAAAACCTGATAATTAAAAGAGTTCATTGCAATAAAAGTTGTATTGGACACAAGTTGTAGGTTTTGCCTGTAAAAATTTTTTCTTTTTTGGTCAAAAATTTTTAAAAAAATCTTTGATTTTCTTTGGTATTACATAAAAGGATAGAATGGTGAATTAAAAATAAATTTATTGCACATTTAAATAAAATATTATGCGAGCCTTGGGCGAGCATAATTTACTTTATTAAAGAGTGCAATAAATTCAGTAATTAATTTCACGAATTTAAATTATATTTATCACATACCCAAAATAAATACCCTTTAAAAATGAAATTTAAAAGTCATTTTTTTTTGACGCGGTTATAGTTTAAGCTAATATTTAGCGCGTCTTTACATTTGTTTGTATAACGCTAATGAGTCACTCATAATATAGCACGTCCGTGAAATACCAATTTAGGGATGGGCAAAATGGGAGGTTGTGTGATAAAATGAATAAATTAATTTAAAAGTCAGGGTATAACTGAATTTGGGGACAGTATTTTTTTTATAACTTTTCAGTAAAGGGCAATGCCATGTGTTCACCAATCAGGAAAGAAATTCAGTCGTGTCACACCGATGCTTTCTTCATTCTCTGCGCCCTTTACAAATCTAAATTTTCCCCTATACATTTTGACTCGGGTTTTTTGACAATATTTTTAAGGCTAGAAAAACATCTATCCAGAAGGATCCTACAACTGATTATTACCAGGTCTCAATAACGGGTGATACAGAGGGAAACTGTAGTTGTAACACTCCCTTAAATCAAGAAAATGATACAGGTTTTTATTTGACAGTCCAGGGACATCTTTAAAATGAAAACATTTTATACTTTAGGTAGGGGTAAGATTAAAGGTATTTTTTAAATGTTTTTTTTTTTCAACGTTCGTTAAAAATCAATAAAGAAAAACCTGAAATACATTTTTAAACCTCAATAATTCAAAAATATGAACAATGGGATGTGATTTAGAAAAAAACCTTTTTACTTTTAAATGTGTATGAAAGGAGTTGCAAAATTTTCTTTTCAACACAATGCAGTTTCTTATTTTGTCTCAAAAAAAAAACACAAAATCCTTTTTAAAATAAACAAAATAAAGAACTTATTAATCAAAAGCCAAGTTCTAACGTAGAGACAAAAATCAGCCTATGACGTTTTCCCTGACAAAGTTGCCCGAAGGGGTACATTTTTATAAAAGTAAGTATGTATCAAAAAATAATACACACACTCTTCTGAAATCATCATTATGGGGAAAGGAAATACTTATTTTCAAATTTTCAAAAATTTTTTGGGTTTCCCAAACCGGTTTAAGGAACCGGCAAAAGTACAAAGTCTTTTTAGCTTATGAAAATTTTTGTTCACAATAAAACTTAAAAACGTGTATATCAGAAAAAAAACCCGGCTTCGCTGGCATACGTAAACGCCAGCACCCCCCGGTTTATAAACAAAAAGTAACAAGCTTTTGACCTCAGAGCCCAAAAAATAAATTCCAGGGACAGTTGAGAGGTTTTAATAATAGTTTTTTAAAAATGTTTTATTTAAACTATATAATTGCAGGTATCCTAAGAAGCCAAAGGTGACAGTGAAAAAAACACCCTCTGTAGGAGAAAGTGAAATTTAAAATGTAGTGCAATCAACTACCAAACCCAGTATACAGCCTCAAAATTTGAAAAAATCATGGCGAGTTAAAATATAGAGAATCCCACTATGAAAATTCTAACACCTAGTAGGATAATAATGTATCAAACATTTGAAGGGAAGATGCAAAAAACAGTTTACATGTACACTTCAGAAATGTCACTGATGGATACCATCAAATCGTGAAATATTCTCATTTGACGTGTTTGAAGTTTTTTACATACTTTGTCAATCCCAACCAACCCTGCAACATTTTTCCTTTTTCCCGGGTTTGGGATTATTTTTTTTTACCTTTTTTAAACATCTTAAAAAAGCCCAGTCTCATACGGGGCGATAAATTTTGGGAAAACATGACCCCTCGGAAGCATTAAAAAAAGCAAAATTACATGAAAATTGCAGACTCATTTTGTTGAATCTGAAACATGGGGGATAATTTAAAAAAAAGCAGCTTCTTCATCCTTCGGGAGCACCGAATTGAGCGTTACTAAATATTCAACCCTTAAAGGGGCTGGACCAATAATCTCATAGACCAGACAAATAAAATATGTAAAACACTGAGTGAAAAACGGGGGAAATTTTTTTGGCTGCCACAAATCAATTGACACCTGTTGCTGTTGTGATGTATAAATATCTGGAAAAAAAAAATTAATGGCTTTTTAAAAAAAAAAAAGATTCTTTATATTTTCCATAAATTGTTAACATTTTTTTATACTTTTTTAGAAAAAATTTAAATTTAAGACTTACAATAAATAAATGGTTTTTCCTTTAATATTTCATAAAAAAGATGGGGCCCCAATTTGGTCAGTTTAAAGTAAATCCCAAAATGTTTAACAGAAGGAGGATAATGTAATAGAATTTCAGCTTTTTATCCTGGTTGCACCCATACATGGATTAATTTACGTTGGGAATAATAAAATTTTAACGATGAAAAATTATATATTGAATCAGTCGACAAATATATGACAGGGATTAACCAAAGCAAAACTGAAAAACCCGGGTTCCGTACTCCAAAACTGCTGATGTTATTGTTAGTGTCAAAATAAAAGGTACGAGTAAAATTCAGAGTAAAAATTTCTCTTTGTTTTGGGTAATAATAATGTCAACCCCTGTGTTTTTCGAAACGCATTGGTTCTTTTAAAAAAATATATTTTTTCCCTTTTAAGACAAGGTAATTTTTTTAAAAAGTGTATGAATTATTTAGATTTAGAAAAATTTTGTTAGAAATAGTTTTAAAATGCTACGTTATGTTTTTTTTTCTTTATTACAGACAAAAATGTAGTTATCTTTTTAACATTGTTTTCTCAGAAATGTCGATTTTTTTTAAAAATTTATTAAAGTTCGTTAACAATGTTTTTTATCTTAAGGGTTTAAAAATCGTTTTGTTTTAAATTTTTTGATTTTCATAGTATTTTTTTTCGGAAATCAGCAAAGAAGGAAGTAAATTGT
>NW_026862676.1:0-10483 GCF_026571515.1 Ruditapes philippinarum
ATATATATACTAATATATGTACATATGTACCTCCGTGGGTCGAGGGGTTAGAGTCGATGACTTCTAATCCAGTTACCTCTCTGGCGTGGGTTCGATCCCCGGGAGATTGCTTTGGAAGACTTTTAGCGCGGAGGAAGGTAGTCTAGTACTGGTGTAACTCTCCTAAGGAACGATGGTTAGGAAACTACCCGCCTATATGACTGAAATACTGTTGGAAAAAGGCGTAAAATGAAACAAACAAACAAACAAATACTTTATGATTTTAAATATGTTTGTAAATTTACATTGTATGTATTAAAGAGTCATGGAGTGGGCAATATAATGCAATATTCCACTCAATTGCAATGTTATTCTATGCAAAGATAAATGCTGTATATTTTTTAAATGTTGCATTATTTGTCACAGGGTATTGTCAACGAGTTTTAAAATCATCATTATACTGACCTCATGATGGGGAAGCCCTTATTGAAATTGTTTTTAAATGGGCTTTTTTTTAAATGTAGAGAGCTACCCATGTAATATTTAACCCCGCCCAAATTTTGGTTGTTCTGTCTTTTAAAGTGCCATTACCCTCACCCAAGGGTATTATAGGTGACTGAACAGGTGCGTAAAAAATAATTTAAATTTTTCCCAGTTTCCCTTTAAATTTCTCATTAAAGAAAATTAAAACCCCAACATGGCTTTGGGAGGACATTTTTTAAAATATAAAGGGGAAATTTTTTACCTGAAACCCTTTAAATTTAAAAAAAGAAGGGGAGAATCTTTTTATATTTTAAGCAGATTTATAATTCATCCTAAACATTGTCCAATATATATTGACTGTTAGTCAGTCATCACTTAAACAGTCAATCTTTTGAAATATTTAGGCAATTCAGTCCAATTTGACAATGAAGGATGAGCATAATGTCGCTTTAATGATTGCTAAATAATCCAGGTATACAAGTGGTTGGATGATTATCTGGTCATTGTCATATTTAGAAAGTTTTAAAGGGACTCCACTGAGGTTTTTTTTTTTACATGAAGGGACTGGAAATAATTTTTCGCTTTGATGTAGGTCTAGATCAGTGACTTGTATGCAAAATTTCAGATCATTCGCTCACTCTGTTTTCCCAGAATAATAATTCTAATTGTGAAAAAATGACCTGAATTTGAAAAGTGTTGCAAATTAGGATTTTCACTCAAATTAGATTAATAATACATCAAAAACTGGATTTCCAATATATTTTTATGCCACCGCAGCATCTGCGATGCGGTGGCATATAGCGATTCACCTGTGTGTTTGTGTGTGCGTGTGTGTTTGTGTGTGTGTTATATAGATTATAAAGTGAACTTAAAAAATCTTCTTGTGAAAACACACTAGTCCAATTTCAACCAAACTTGGCAGGATTGATCCTTGGATGAAGGGCTTCCAAATTTGTTCAAAGAATTTCATTCCATGCAGAAATCTGGTTGCCATGGCAACCAAAAGGAATTATAAGAACAAATTTAAAAAATCTTCTTGTAAAAACCCAAAAAGCCTAAAGCTTAGTTATTTTGCATAAGGCATCATCTGGTAGACCCTTACCAAGATTGTTCAAATTATAGCCCTTGGGTCAAAATCGGCCCCGTCCCGGGGTCATTGATTTTCGCTAAATGTACATATAGTAAAAACTTAAAACACTTTCTTGTAAAGACCCAAAAGGCCTAGAGCTTAGATATTTTGCATAAGACATTATATGGTGGACCTCTACCAAGATTTTTCAAATTATAGGCCTGGGGTCAAATGGCCCCGACCCGGGGTTTATGTGTTTTCCTTATATGTATATTATACTGTAAAAACTTAAAAAAAATTCTTCTAGCAATTGACAAATGCTAGAGGTTAGATATTTTGCATGAAAACATTATGTTGTAAAACTCTAGCAAGATTGTTCAAATTATAGCCCTGGTGTCAAAATTGCCCCCGCCCTGGGAGTCATTGATTTCAATATATACATATAGTAAAAAAAAAAAAAAAATCTTATTGTCTGAAGGTACAAGGCTTCGAGCTTTAATATTTGTTTAATAATATCATCTAAAGGTACTCTACCAAAGTTGTTAAAAATTTTGCCTCTTGTGTCAATTTAGCCCCGCCCCTGGGAGCCATAGGTTTATCTTATATGTATATAGTTAAAAACTTAAAAAATCATCTTCTCTAAATTTACAAAGGATAGAGTTAAGATATTTTGCATGAAACAGTGTGTAGTGAACCTCTAGCAAGATTGTTCAAATTATAGCCCTGGGGTCAAAATTGGTTCCGCCCCGGGGGTCATTGATTTTCATTATGTACATAAAGTGAAAAAAAAAATTTGTCTGAAGGTTCAAGGCATAGAGCTTTGATGTATGATATATGATATCATCTATAGGTCCTCTACCAAAGTTGTTCAAATGTCAAAAATTGGCCCTGCCCGGGGGCAGTGATTCTCATTATGTACACATAGTAAAAACAGAAAATAAAACAAATGTTTTCTGAATGGGAGAAAGCTATAGCTTAGATATTTGACTTGAAATGTTGTTTGGTGGACCTGTATCAAGATTATTAAACCTGTTATTAAACCCTTGGGTCAAAATTATGCCTTGCCCAAGGGGACAGTGACCTACTTTCTTGTCCTTTGATGAACAGCAATGACATTTTGACCATGTGCACAGTTTTAGTTGTAAAATTGAACTTTGACCTAAATTTTGATGATGTGACCTACTTTCTTGTCCTTTGATGTACAGCTATGAAATTTGAACCATGTGGTGGCATAGCATTTTTCTCAAATACAATCTTGTTTTGGGTATATTTCTTAATAATCTTTTGCAAATCTTTCTGCTTTAAGTGTCCGAGCTGATCAATGTAAGAAATTCAAATTTTATGTTTTTTAAGACATTTGGACCTCAGTGGAGTTCCTTTAAATTTAATTAAACATCATTATACAGTATACATCAGTTTATGAGCTGTACTCTAGTCATTCTGAATTTCATTTTGTAGATAATTAAATGAGCCGTGTCATGACAAAACCAACATAATGGGTTTGCGACCAGCATGGATCCAGACCAGCCTGCGCATCCGCGCAGTCTGATCAGGATCCATGCTGTTCGCTTACTTACCCTATTACAAGTAGAGAAACTGATAGCGAACAGCATGGATCCTGATCAGACTGCGCGGATGCGCAGGCTGGTCTGGATCCATGCTGGTCGCAAACGCACTATTTTGGTTTTGTCGTGACACGGCTCAAATAAAAAATGGCGTTACTTCTGTAGTCAAAATATTTAGATGTGCCAAAGCTAGATTCTGAGATATTTGTGATCGTAAGAGGCAACTAAATGGGTTCAAATAACTGGAGACTATGTATTTCTTAGCTCCAGCATGTGCGGTGGTTTTGACCCATGGTGTTACTTTGAAGTTTATTACACCCGAGGTTAGATAAAATCATCTTTCCTGTTTCAGGCCATATGACCTATACTGTTTAATTAATCTACAGCAGCAGTGTATATGGCTGATATATTCATCATGGTTGTCCAATGAAAATTAGCGTTACAAAATGTGCAGCATTATTATATTATATAATTATCATAACTATGCAATATAACCATGAGTACAGTATTTAGATATTACAATACACGTATTGCTAGTCTTAGTCTTAGTATTTTACTCTCTTTTTTTCCTATTAAATTTAAAAAAATGTGATTTTTGCATATAATCAAGACAATCTGGGTATTTTTATTTGTATACAAATTAATGTTTGAAATAATTGGTAGTGAAATAAACTCTTTTATATGTGTATTTGTTAAAGATTTTTATTTTTTGTTACCCTGGATATAATTATAGTAATTGAACTGTTTGGCCAGTCGTCTGTCATTCCAATCTAAGGGGATAGACATGGTGTTAGGGTTTGTGTGCAACTGTACATGTTCTTCTGGGTTTGAAAAATTAGCATTGGGGTTGAAAACATAGCATGTTGGGTTAAAAAAGATCAAAAAAAGATCAAAGGTACAACCTCATAATGTCAATACCCTAGGGAAATCCCATCAATCTGTATGGGGTTAATCTGAACTCGCAAGTTTCTTTCTTTAGTTTCAACTTTGCCATTGGCTTTATAATTTACACGTTTACTTAACACTACAAAGTCAATGGGTTCTTTTCCCCCATGTTATTTCCTTCTTTTGCACTTTCAGAAAGTTATAGTTTAAGCTATCCTGGCAAGTTGTATATAATGCCATTGGCTGCATACTTCAGACACCTACTTAGTAACCTAAGTATCTAACATGATCTTGGCAAGGTCCATAACTCTGGCGCCCATTTTAGCCCATTTATTTCCCTTTTTATCTCTGAGAATAGAACCTGGTATAGTTAACCTATTCAGACAAGATTCATATACATGTATACTATCATTTATTGACCAATATTTTCCATACTTTGTTGGTAGAAACCTTGGCAATCACAACTTTTCAGCCTTTTCCGCAAGTCGCCGGATAAGTTATTATTGATAATAGCCCAGATGTTCCAATTAATACATTGGATGTTTCTCTAACTTAAGGAATTTTGGGGTCATCGTCACTGGTGCCAAAAGAAATTTTTACACTTTTGCTCATTACAGCTGTTTTTAGTGTGATGTCTTTCATATTTAATAGGAAAATACCTTGGGTGGCACTCTACCTTTGTGAGGAGTAAAAGGTCCCTGATGCTTAAATAGATTCTTACACTGTTGCTATTTCATCCATTGTCAATTGACTGAGGATCCAATTTTATCAAGTTAGCCTCGTTTTCGTTTCTGGAGTCCAAAAATTCATATTAATCCATATTGTACTCAAAGTAACAATTTGTCAAAATTTTAGAATTGGTGGTGTAAAATAAAGAAGTCATTATACATTTATAAATGCAATATTGATTCTATCTGATTCATACACAGCTAAAAACTTATATTGGATTCGGCTAGAACCTAGTCCAATATAGGTTTTACAGATTTGCATTCGTTTAATACAATTCGATATTGTACTCAACAATGTAGAATAACCTCCTAGTTTTGTGCATTTTCCCAGACAACATCAATAACATATATTGTAGTATACGATGTACTAGTAAATGATGGCATTTTCCCGTGATTTGTTACGTGTGTTTTTGCAGTATATTTTGTCCCATTCATGCAAAATATATGAAATGAAAAGTACTTTTTTGAACGGAGATATATATAAATATATAGCTATGTTGTTGAATACAATAAGTATCTAAATTTTGACATTGACCAATAAGTATCTTAGATTAGTCACGTTCGTACGGCATAGACGACTTTTTAAAGGCACACTATGTCTTAGAAACCAAAAAATGTTTACTTCCTCAGAAAGGGCAAATAACCTTTAGTACGTTTAAATATCGGCATTAGAGCATGCTAGATGCTTGTGACCTGAAAAAGTAGCGATAAGTGTGAAATTATTCGTCATAAAAATAGCAAAATGTAAAACAAAGGAGTATTTGACTAACATACAAAATATCAAATCATTATAACTGTACTTTTTGCCAAATGCAACAGAAGGAAAAGATGGTTCAGGTAATTGGCCAATGAGTAACTATTGAAATCTACAGAAGTATACCAAAAACAAAAAAGTTGAAAAATAAAAATAAAGCATTCTTAGACATAATGGGCCTTTAATTCGTGGGCATTTAGCATCTTATCATAAGTGACATTTTAAATCATAAGTGACGCTTCCAGACTGCAAAAAGAAAAGTTAATTTCACATGTAAATCTTGTCAAGTCATTTGAAAACTTTATTTCATGCTTTGACA
This sequence comes from Ruditapes philippinarum, assembly GCF_026571515.1. Classification (NCBI taxonomy): domain Eukaryota; kingdom Metazoa; phylum Mollusca; class Bivalvia; order Venerida; family Veneridae; genus Ruditapes; species Ruditapes philippinarum. The sequence continues at coordinate 5,783 of NW_026862676.1, forward strand.
ACTTAATTTCATGCACACACACGTGCACACCAGTCGATGATCTGTCGTAGGGTATTTTGATTTACTAGAAGATTTAAAGATCATAATTGAGCCATGTCACGACAAAACCAACATAGTGCGTTTGCGACCAGCATGGATCCAGACTAGCCTGCGCATCCGCGCAGTTTGATCAGAATCCATGCTGTTCGCTTACAAACCCTATAACAAGTAGAGAAACTGATAGTGAACAGCATGCATCCTGATCAGACTGCGCGGATGCTCCGGCTGGTCTGGATCTATGCTGGTCGCAAACCCATTATGTTGGTTTTGTCGTGACGCGGCTCATATCTTTAAAGAGTTCCCGATCGAGGGCGTCAATGTTACTGTAAGTGAACATACATCTCTTAATTATTTAGCATTATGAAGAACGTTTGTCTGTGAGGGTCCATCTTTGTCAAAGCAAAAAAAAGTAACTTTCGCTGCCGAGTACGGACACCGGCCATGTCACTTGCCCCCCCCCCCACCCCCATCCCCCAATATTTATTTTGAAGCACAAAGTGGGGATAATTTACCTCCGAGTATTAGCCGAAGATATGCATTTTGAGCCTAAAGTAGGTCACTGTACGGTGGCCAATGAGAGCCTTATGAACAGTAACTAGCGACAACACGAGAAAGCGCAATCCGACGCGTTGTCGGACTTTGGTCTTGTCATCCTGTCGCTAGCATGAACACGACAAATTGCCAAACGGCTCGCTGACGTCTTGTCGTCCTGTCTAGCGCGGCACGCCAAACGGTGCGTTGTCGTGCGGCGTGTTGTCGCGATGTCACATTGTCGCTCGGTTCAAATTGAAGGATTGGCTTATAAGCCAAGCGACAACGCGCGGCACGACAACGCACTGATTGGCGTGTCGCGCTAGAGACATGGCGACAACGCGCCGTTTGGCGCTTTGTCGTGTTGTCGCTAGCGCCAACAAGACGCACAAAAGCGTACCAAATCAGCCACCATACGTTTCTGACAAAACGGCCCCGGCTTGCGTAACCAATGGACCTACCGTTTTTTGTGTGACGATCACTAAATAAATCGAGATGTTTCGCCTTTATAAAGATCGAATTAAAAAAAATGAGAGTTTTGTTATAAACAGATTTGTGTGTAACTTTATTTTGTAAATACTGTTGATTTCCTAGCTTTATTTCGCGCAAAAAGTGAAAATGTGTTCCTGACTGGGTGGTAGAATTCCTGAGATGGTGTCAACTGTTAATAGGAGAAAGATGGTGGTAAGTGAAGACAATCCTTGATTGATTGATTGATTGATTGATTGATTGATTGATTAACAGGTTGATTAACAAGTTGAATAATTGGTTGTTGTTTGGGATGGTTGATTGATTGATTGATTGAATAAATGAATGAATGATCGGTTGACTGACTTTTTGATGTATTGATTGATTGATGGATGTATTGATAGACTGACTGACTGACTGACTGACTGACTGATTCATTCATTCATTCATTGATTGTATCTCGGCGACCAGGATGAAAATTGAAAGAATACAAGAATACAAGATAAGTTTAATTTATATGAAACCGATGAAAGTAATGTTATTATGGCACGTTCATATGAACGTAGTATATTGAATATAACCGCTGACCCTTTTTGAAATTTTTTTTTTTATTTAATACAGCAAAAGCAACAAAATGTTTGTTTTTAAATAAGACAACTTCCAGATATTTTAACTACACAATGGTTAGTGTCATGTTAATTAATCTATAAAATTATACATTGAATTAGTGTCACACAAGACTTATCTTATGTTTTAATTTTAAGAAATTGTGTAAATAAATTATCAGATGTATTTAATAACAGGGAAAAAAGAAAATATATCAATATCTTAACATTCTATCACGCCAATATGAAAATTAATTAAATGTATTTTATGTTGTAAAGAATAATATGACCTTAGACTTTTTTTGGAATGAACAAATAAGTTTAATCTTTAATATATTAGATAAATATTCTTTGCATGTAGTGTGGCTTCTTTCAAACTCTATAAGACTGTATTTTTATGGGATATTTTAGAAAGACTTTAAGTTTACTTGTATTCAAAATGGCTTAAATAGCGCCCGTATATCAAACACTTGATATTTATAATTTGTATTTATTGGGCATGTATCTATGTGGAATAATGAACGCCGTATTTCATCTTAATGACACAAAATGATATACCGAAATTGAGAAGTGTAAATAAATAATCGCTTGAAATAAACATTTGTATTTGCTAATAATAAACAGTGACGGTTATTAAAGAAATATGGAGGGCTATTCAGCGATAAAAGGTAAATATTTTTTTTTGATAACTTAACAGTAGGGACTTTTTTACTCAGGATTCCTTTTCTTATTTTAGAACTATTTTTTTTGTGCAAGATGTTAAATGCTACCCGGTCATCAAATTATTAATCAAATCTGGCATAATTTGTCAAAAATAGTGAAAAAGTTTTTTTTTAAAAATAAATTTTTTTTTTTTGGATTATAAACATTCAAATAGTAAGTCGAATTATGAATTTATAGTATTATATATAGCGAGTGTAGCGAAATATGTTCAAAAGAATTTAGAATTCTAACATTCAATTATTCCTATATTTAAGAATTGAAAATGAAATTTCAAAGAAACAATGAAATGAAAAGGTACAATTTCTTACTCTTTTCACTAAGTACAAGGTAGTGATTATTATAGTTTTGGCATTGCTTGTTTTAATGACTATTTAAGAAGAGAAAGTATTGTTACGCTCTAGTAGTTAAGAGTCTCTTTGCACCTGGTCTTCTTTGTTGCATATGGTAATTCTAGGCTAGAAGTTGTCGACTGGAGTTCAAAAGTTTGCTGCACTCTTGTTGAAACCAGTATATCAAGACAGTATAGTTTTGGTAGCTTTCTAAGGCCTGTTATTTATGGACCAGGTACTACTTATCAGAACTTTGCTAGAGTTCTGGGCTTCACCAAATGTTTGAGTTATAATAAGAAGAACAAATAAGTCTGTTTCAATTTTGACGTTTCACTTGAATTTGTTTATCAAGTATATAGAAATTTAGTATATTTCAACAGTTAATAATTAGACTTGAATAACATTAAATAAATAAATGAGATCAAAACATGTATGCATCAATGTTTGCATTAGCAATATACAGTAAATCAATTCTTACAATTGCTATTATTTCTCTAAAAATGCACGAGATGATACGGTATCCAGAAAAATACACGAGTCTTTAATTTAAGACTGACAGATTCGCCGAATTGAGATACCAGTTGAACTAAGCATAAAAAAATCTATATCAAGTACTACATGTAATTCTTTGTTATATAATAAACAAGAATAAAAAACTCTATATAATGTGTAAATTTAACTTTCTGAACAATTTAGAATGACTGTTGTAAAGTTATCACTTATGAAAAATATTTATCTTCAAAAATCTAGAGCGCACCTTAAGTTTAAAATACTGACGAAAACGTCCGTAAGTTCGGAGCAAGAAAAAAATGTGTGAAGCCAAGATTACTTGTGAGCAGGGTTTAAATACTAGTAGAGCTCACAGCTCACAATGTGTGATGTGGGGCTCACAGTTCACATGTCTGTGATGTGAGACTCACTGCCCACCAGTGTGAGATGTGCGGCTCACAACTGTGTATTGTGTGCAAAGTGCAAGGTGCTCTTAAAAATAAAAAACATCAATATCTTACTTAAAAATATAAGGAAAAATACATAATTCATATATAAATCACTCATTTACCTCAAAGGTTCTCTTTCTTGAATTAAACATCATTCTTCATAAAAATACGCTAGTTTAAACAATAATAAACAAGATTTCAAATACTGCGAATTCACTTATATTCGTGGGCATGAAATTTCGTGGTTTTATCAAAACGGGCATTTTCGTGGGTTCTTAAATTCGTGGATTTTCGTTTTCTTGTTAAAAAAAAATTCAGTAACCTAATGCAAAGTAATCTAAAACTTATTGCCGAACATTTTACTTACAACATGTACATATCTTTACTTGTCACACAGCGCGTGTCAATAAATTTAATCCTTGCCTCTGGGCATAAGTCTAATATAGAACACAGGGCTGGGAATCAAAACTGCGTCGTATCCTACAAAATGTAAACAAACGCCGCCATCTTGGAACGAAAAATGTATGTTTTTGTTTATAACTCTTTTTGTTGGAAATGACTGAAAACCAGATATATGTATTAACATGCTACACTATTTTCCGCTTCGTTCGGTATATGTTGCTTAGACAACTATTTTGTAAAACAAAAGTTATAGCGAACTTGCAACTCGAAGCGGAGCAGAATTTTTATGAAAATGTGTGGATACGACGCAGTTCATATTGCTGTATCTATCGTTTCTCCTTCAAATCAATTATATACTCGTTTTCAGAGTTCACCATAAACTTCAAAACATAATTTTGCATCATTTACTAAATTTCCATTAAAAAGAGATGTTTATTTTCCAAGAAAATAATGATTTTTACGAAATGATACGACGCAGTTGAAAAAAAATTATGATACGACGCAGTTGTATTTTCATTGCAGGCTGCATATTGGTTTTAAACTATTTAAATTATGTGCTAGGTATGCTAATAACGTCCAACAACATTTCTTGTTTACAAAAACTTAAGTCAAAAGCAGAGGTCACTCATTGGTTCCATAAAAATGGAAATGTAATACAATTCTATA